>NC_069713.1:1336650-1339150 GCF_027358585.1 Pangasianodon hypophthalmus
TGCTAAAGAACTCATCCGCTCTCAGAACTGCAGATACTTCAACAGTCAGTACTACACTAACACACACCTCTACACCTGTACACTACGCCAACACTCACCTGTACACTACGCTAACACACACCTGTACACTACGCCAACACTCACCTGTACACCTGTACACTACGCCAACACTCACCTGTACACTACGCTAACACACACCTGTACACTACGCCAACACTCACCTCTACACCTGTACACTACGCCAACACTCACCTGTACACTACGCTAACACACACCTGTACACTACGCCAACACTCACCTCTACACCTGTACACTACGCTAACACACACCTGTACACTACGCTAACACTCACCTGTACACTACGCCAACACTCATCTCTACACCTGTACACTACACTAACACTCACCTCTACACCTGTACACTACACTAACACTCACCTCTACACCTGTACGCTACACTAACACTCATCTGTACACCTGTACGCTACACTAACACTCATCTGTACACCTGTACGCTACACTAACACTCATCTGTACACCTGTACGCTACACTAACACTCACCTCTACACCTGTACGCTACACTAACACTCACCTCTACACCTGTACGCTACACTAACACTCATCTGTACACCTGTACGCTACACTAACACTCATCTGTACACCTGTACGCTACACTAACACTCACCTCTACACCTGTACGCTACACTAACACTCATCTGTACACCTGTACGCTACACTAACACTCATCTCTACACCTGTACGCTACACTAACACTCACCTCTACACCTGTACACTACACTAACACTCACCTCTACACCTGTACGCTACACTAACACTCACCTCTACACCTGTACGCTACACTAACACTCATCTGTACACCTGTACGCTACACTAACACTCATCTGTACACCTGTACGCTACACTAACACTCACCTCTACACCTGTACGCTACACTAACACTCACCTCTACACCTGTACGCTACACTAACACTCATCTGTACACCTGTACGCTACACTAACACTCATCTGTACACCTGTACGCTACACTAACACTCACCTCTACACCTGTACGCTACACTAACACTCATCTCTACACCTGTACGCTACACTAACACTCATCTGTACACCTGTACGCTACACTAACACTCATCTGTACACCTGTACGCTACACTAACACTCACCTCTACACCTGTACGCTACACTAACACTCATCTGTACACCTGTACACTACGCCAACACTCACCTGCACACTACACTAACACTCATCTGTACACCTGTACGCTACACTAACACTCATCTGTACACCTGTACGCTACACTAACACTCATCTCTACACCTGTACGCTACACTAACACTCATCTCTACACCTGTACGCTACACTAACACTCATCTCTACACCTGTACGCTACACTAACACTCACCTCTACACCTGTACGCTACACTAACACTCACCTCTACACCTGTACGCTACACTAACACTCATCTCTACACCTGTACGCTACACTAACACTCATCTCTACACCTGTACGCTACACTAACACTCATCTCTACACCTGTACGCTACACTAACACTCACCTCTACACCTGTACACTACACTAACACTCACCTCTACACCTGTACGCTACACTAACACTCATCTCTACACCTGTACGCTACACTAACACTCACCTCTACACCTGTACGCTACACTAACACTCACCTCTACACCTGTACGCTACACTAACACTCACCTCTACACCTGTACGCTACACTAACACTCATCTCTACACCTGTACGCTACACTAACACTCATCTGTACACCTGTACGCTACACTAACACTCATCTGTACACCTGTACGCTACACTAACACTCATCTCTACACCTGTACGCTACACTAACACTCACCTCTACACCTGTACGCTACACTAACACTCATCTCTACACCTGTACGCTACACTAACACTCACCTCTACACCTGTACGCTACACTAACACTCATCTGTACACCTGTACGCTACACTAACACTCATCTGTACACCTGTACGCTACACTAACACTCACCTCTACACCTGTACGCTACACTAACACTCACCTCTACACCTGTACGCTACACTAACACTCATCTGTACACCTGTACGCTACACTAACACTCATCTGTACACCTGTACGCTACACTAACACTCACCTCTACACCTGTACGCTACACTAACACTCATCTCTACACCTGTACGCTACACTAACACTCATCTGTACACCTGTACGCTACACTAACACTCATCTGTACACCTGTACGCTACACTAACACTCACCTCTACACCTGTACGCTACACTAACACTCATCTGTACACCTGTACACTACGCCAACACTCACCTGCACACTACACTAACACTCATCTGTACACCTGTACGCTACACTAACACTCATCTGTACACCTGTACGCTACACTAACACTCACCTCTACACCTGTACACTACACTAACACTCACCTCTACACCTGTACGCTACACTAACACTCATCT
>NC_069713.1:1344150-1429150 GCF_027358585.1 Pangasianodon hypophthalmus
GCATGGATCTAACGTGTTTACGGTGAATGTTTAGCTAGCACTAGCTAGCATGGATCTAACGTGTTTACGGTGAATGTTTAGCTAGCACTAGCTAGCATGGATCTAACGTGTTTACGGTGAATGTTTAGCTAGCACTAGCTAGCATGGATCTAACGTGTTTACAGTGAATGTTTAGCTAGCACTAGCTAGCATGGATCTAACGTGTTTTCAGTGAATGTTTAGCTAGCACTAGCTAGCATGGATCTGCATTAGCTCCGCTCAGGCTGTACAGTGTGTGATGGTTTCTCCTCCGCAGAAGAGCTGTCTGTGTGGACGGAGGAGGAATGTAGGCATTTTGAACAGGGCCTGAAGGCTTATGGGAAAGATTTTCACCTGATCCAAGCTAACAAGGTAAGCTGCGGCGTTACGTGTATTTGTCGGTACGGCGTGCGGCGACGCTGATGATGACGCGGTGCCGTGTTTCAGGTCAGGACGCGGTCAGTGGGAGAGTGTGTAGCCTTCTACTACATGTGGAAGAAATCCGAGCGATACGACTTCTTCGCTCAGCAAACGCGACTCGGCAAGAGGAAGTACAACCTTCACCCGGGAGTGACGTACGTGTTTCCTACGAAATATAGACCTCTAAATACAAATCCTAGCTTGTTTACTTCTGGATGTTTATTAAACTAACGACGTAGCTCTCACTGACCAATCACAGTCTTCTGTTAATACATGTAATAGAGTGATGTAATTGTTGCTATGGTTACATCTCTGTCTTTGTGTTTGTTTCTTTTCTGTAAAACCTGTTCACTTGCTCAACACTTTCCAAGTCGTTATTAATTATGATTGAAAGCATAAAATCTGGTCCGCACCTGCCGGCCAATCAGAAGCGAGTATTCAGTAGCCATGTTATAAAGCCGTGTACGATGTTAGCGAGTGATTATAAGCAGGCGTGCGCTGATAGACCTGTTTTTTTCTTTAGGGATTATATGGATCGTCTGTTAGATGAGACTGAGAGTGCAGCGTCGAGTCGAGCGGCCACGCCCCCTAACGCCATCAGCCAATCGGAGAGGGAGGAGGGCTCCGCCCAGAACGGTGAGCACGCACACATTTTAACGTTTATTTTAACGTGTTAATATTACACTATTACTGTAAATTAATACACAAGCTGCTCTCCGCTGCAGGTCTGAACGTACACGGCTCTGTCGCAAACGCAGACTCCGCCAACGTAGACGGAACCGACTCGACCCGCGATTCCAACGGCTGTGAACGGAACGGATCACTAAAGCGCCAACAAGACGGACACAGTGCGGAACGGCCAACTAAAAAATGCAGGACAGAGTCGGACCCCCCCGTCCACGCCGAATCGGACTCTTCTGAGGTTAAAGAGAACTGAACTGCTGAGGCGGGACACGTCCGGACCCCCGGTCCACACTGAAACGGACTCTTCTGAGATCACAGAACACCTGTGATGCAGGACAGATATAAACTCCCCCCTGCCTGTGCTGAAATGGACTTCTCTTCCTGGGGTGCAAAGAACACTGAACTGCTGATGGAGCAGAAACCAAAGGCCATACCAAATCCAAATGAGACGGGGGCGGGGTTTATTTTACAGATCCTGATCGTAGGATTTTGTCACAATCCAAAGTTGCCGTGGACGAGATGCTCGTTAGCGTAGTCTGGTTTTACACAGAACATGTCTATTCTATTTGTACCGGAATTTGCCTGATTATTTTTTTACCGCTGAGATATATTTATATTTTGTAAGTGAAACACTCTGCAGGTGAGCGACCGGACGGAGAGAGAGGCGAGAGAGCGAGACGGGTGTCTCTCTCGACATGGCGTCGCTCCGCCGGCTTTGTACAGATTTGTACAGAAATCACACTTTTGATAATCACTCTGTACATGTTCCTGTTTCTGTCCTTCCACTTCCCACGTCCTCAGTTTGTGATATTTGAGCTGCACAAAAACGACCTCGAGATGAAAATGAAATTAATCTCAGTCTGCTGACTCAAACCTGTTGTGTGTAGTTTTCTTTAGTTTTTCATTTTAAAGGAGTTTTTTTTTTGATTGATCGTACCACGTCGGTGTTTGTCTTCATCTTCTGCTCACAGTAACTCAGAAAGACAAAATTATCAGCCACACGCTTTTGACAAAATATTATTTCCCCAATTTAATTTCATATTCATACTAGCAGTGGTGGTGAGGCAGAAGATGGTGAGTGAGGTAGGTGAAGGTGGAACAACTGAAGTTGTAGCTGAAGGGAATCGAGGTCCATGGTGTAATTTTATTTTCTCCAAAAGCTCCCTGTCCAAATTTCCATCACTAATTTGCCTCTTTATAAAACATGACAAAAAATATTAGGACATAAGACAAAATATTAAAAACAAAATGATATCACACTCTCTTTGAATTTATCTGCCTCCATTCCCAATAACTACATGGGATCAGCTGCTCTTCACAACCAAGAACAAGTAGTATCGTGTTTAGTATCCTGTTGCTGAGTCTGAGTCTGGAACAAATTGGTACGTTTGTTTTTATTTTATATTTCTGTTTAGACACCATTTTAAACAAACGAGAAAAAAACGTAGTGTGTGGGACGGAGGCTGAAAATGTCATCGCGAAAGTATTTCATTGATTAACAGACCTGCCTTTTGACATCGGAGTACGCTGCTACGAGTTCTTCTAGTTTCACCAATAAACTAAAAAAAAAAACAGATGAGCCAAATGCCAAATCGAGATGGGAATCTGGCATGATTGACAGTTTACTGACTCACAGTTAGAGATAAATCTAAAAAAATTAGTAATTAAATATAGCTGCGAACAGCAATGATCACGGTTCAAGCACTTTAAGTGCATGTGTATTTTATTTAGCAAGTGTGTAAGCATTTAAATTGGAGATGAAACGACAATTCTCAGCAATTTCGGGTAATTTTACCATAGAATTGTAGCGTTTTTATTAACATCTATAACTGTTATAGTGTTACCTATTGCCTGATCTCTATAGAATACATGTGTTTACCTAATGTATGAATAATGTGTGTATGTGTGAAACGGTGCATAATATACAATCATTTATACACATATAAAAAGTAATAGCGCCTCCCTGTGGCCGATGAAAAATACAGCATCTTAACACACAATTCAAAATGGCTGACGTAGTAAAATCGGCTATCATTTGACTCGGCACGCCTCACTGAATCTAACGATACCACTTCCATGATTTAAGGACAAATTATACAGAAGTTATAGGCAAAAAAATAATTTTTCATATTTCATGACCAGTAGGTGGCGCTGTTCTGAAACTGCTCGTGTACCCTCGGGTCATGGTGGTTATAAGTTTGGTGTCAATACGCCAAAGCGGTGAGGAGATATAACCTCACGTTCATTTTAGCGTGCTCGCCGTCATATTTGTTGACGCGTTATACACGAACGGTTTGGTCTATCAAAAATCTTTGAATAACTTTGGTCTTCATTGTCTGAAGATGATCTGAGCTAAATTCGGTCACGTTCCGACGAACGTTCTAGGAGGAGTTCGCAAAAGAAGGTTTTTCAAAAAATTCAAAATGGCGGAAAATTGAAATCGGAGATGTACGTTTTGTTCATCATGGGACAAGGTTTCCAACGTGAGACACTTGAGGTTCAACATTTATGGCCATTTTTATAAATTTTTTGTTTTGGTTACTGTAGCGCCACCGTGTGGCCGATCGGGGCGAGACTTTGCGCCATTACAGACTGGTGGAGTACTACCATCCCTCAAAGTGTCAAGTCTCTAGGCCTTACGGTTTGTTCTGCACAATCAGTTATAGAACAAAATAATAATAATAATAATAATAATAATAATAAACAACAATAAGTTTTCAGCACTTTGCAGTTGAACTCCTAATAAGAAAGTGCGCATGAAAACTTTTCTAGTGGCTACAACTTTACTAAAAGAGACCAATGGCATCCCTAAGAGTCTGGTGTTTAGCGTAAAAACCTCCAGTTTGGAAGCACAACACAATAGTCACGCTTTAGTAAGATGTGGCTGTACTTCAATCATCTTGTTCCTGATCTTGGTCCAAGACATGGCCATGCATTATTTTATTTTTTTGTAGGGACGTCATCAGCAGGGCTTCATACTTTCTAAATTTTCAGCTCCTTAAAGTCAGTACTGGTGAGAAAATCTTCATATCGCACCTAATTAAACCTCTTTGTAAGAACTAGAAGAGTCCAGTGTGAGCAGTAAGTGAAATCACTCACCAGTGCTGAAGGTGAGGATGAGTAACAGCTGGACACAGTGAGGAATGCTGCAGGATCTCATGTCTGAGAAAACGACGACCCCATCAGCACTGCACAGGTGAGCAACAGGTGTATGGAGAGGATTCCGTGTCCGAGCAAAAAGCAATCACATCACTGGAAATAAACTGAAATACAATACACCAAAAAACTTTTCTTTAGTGACATCAGGATAACGTACCACACTGAAAAGCAAAACCTTCATTGCATTAGACTGGAAAATTTACATCCATTTGTTGAGGACATTCATCACATACATTTTTACACACCTGGAGATAGACCCTGGGGAGATATCAGTTTCAGACAGAACTCCATTCTGGGAAATAATTTGTGGAGATGTAACTCAGATTTTTGGCTGAGGTTCCAGTCAGAAACATGGCAATGGTTCAGGGTTCAGAACTGTACTGCAGCCAGCCGTGTGGCTTCTCGTGTGAAGCACGAGGAACCCTAAATTCAGCAGTGATGATGTGGTGGTGTGCGATCCTCACACAGGATACCCTTTACAGCCACAGATATGTTCAGAATGCTTACATGCTCATACATCACATTTCTACAGTGTTTTAGTTTAAAACGCAAGTTGATATGCTACAGGAGCATTGTGAAATTCCAACCTGTAGTAGATCCGAAGTTTTCAACTGGATCTCACACTCACTCTACTCTTATTGGGAGGAGCCTAGGGATATTTGCCAAGTCTGTATGCTCGCTGCTGATATTTAACAACAGTTTTATCCTTCTTGTGTTTTCCTGGGGAGTAATGACGGAGAGAGAGAGAGAGAGAGAGAGAGAAAGAGAGAGGGGTTTCGACGCTTCCACATGATTATTAAAGGTACTGCCATTACACACACAGGATACAGTGCAGTTTAATGGAATGTGTTTGTGTTTAAACCGAGCTGTAGTTTGGTGAAAACACACACACACACACACACACACACTGACTCCGTGTGTTAGTAGTCTAGTAGTACCACATTAATGGCTTTAAAAGCCTACTAACTAAGCTCTGTACACTTTTATCTCTGTAATGGCATGTTTTCATTGTGAAATGCTGTGTATGTTGTATGTAAGTCTCCCATCGTTGTTTCTGTTACTCCACTGGCTCTTTACACGCAGAGATTTTCTCCTGTCAGAATGAATTTATTCCGATTGCAGATTGCTAATAAGCTGTTCACATGGTTTAGACTGGGTTCCCTCTGTAGCCTACGTGTTTGTCTGCACGTTGCTTGTAATCCGATCCAGATTTAACCAATCGCATGACAGGAATGTGAGTTTAGACAACTATGTTTTATACAAGCCAGTAGAGCAAAGAGAAGTAGAACTCAACACTAACAGTGTGGGTGGAGATGCCAACACGTCTGGTCCTTCTTGTTACTAACATGGAGACATGGATTATAATAGGGGCTAGGTGAGCTCTGACCTCGGAGGAGGGCCCTGATTGGCTGTCAGTTAAGAAGTATCCTAATTATAGAGGGAGAAAGTAGGAATACAAACAAACAACCACATAGTGACTATATACTGACACTGATCTGCTTTCTGTGCATAATGAGATTTTTTAAATATTTTCTGCAAAATGTTTTTCCAAACATTACCAACGCGTCAGGAGAGGAGAGCACTCCTTTTCTAAACTGCCTTTAATAAAATAAATCGCTTGCAGTCTGCTACTGGACTGGAAAGACTGTACCAGCTGATGTCCCTGGAATGCGTCATGGTTATGCGCCTTGTAACGCACCTCGCTTCATTCAGCACGTGTGAACTTTAAAATAATAATAATAATAATGTTGAAGCGGATGGTAGTACACGACTACTTAACATTTTCACACTATCTAGCATTCACAGCAGATACGTACCTACAGAGACGGCCCACGTTCTGTCACTGTACAGCACTGCTTCATCTCACAGCACTGAAACTTGGGTTAAAATCAACAGAGATTCAGAGGAGAAGCCAAAATGTCTGTGGTTCAGTTTTGACCCCCACCCATTCCCATGGACTCTGAGACAAACATCTGCATTAAGTTACAGCTCCACAGATTACCTTCAGAAATAGTGTTCTGTAGTTTGTTCAGCGGGCTGTGATAATATTTTTCATTTTATCTGAGTTATTTGGTGACAAAACAAACAGCAGTGGTTAATGACAGTTTCAGACTGTTGAGTCTCATGAACACACACATTCCAACACGGACCTGAAGCCCTGGACAGTTCTGTAGTAAAGTCATGTCTTGTTCTGCTGTAAGTTGTTCTAACACACCCTCAGCAGGAATTCCCTGCATTTTTCCAGTATGTTGCTCATTCTGATGTCTAGCCAGCAAAGCAACGTGAGTGAAAGAAATTGGCACAAACCAAGGCAGCTAACACTCGCTCCATTTCATAATAATTTATTGACTGTATGACTTTAGCTAACACTAGAAGTAGTTTATTTAGGTTAGCCAGTCTCTCCTTTCTTCTCCACTCAGATGAGGAACTCACTGCTGATATCAGAGCTGGAGGAACATCATGGAGAGCAGAGATACTTTCCTCAGAAAACAGTTTGTGTTGAGTGTAAATGTTGACTGCTGTTTATATTTTCAGTTAGTATGTTACATTAGCTATTTATATGGACGGCCTGAAGAACCATTTGGATTGCTGGGGATGGTGCCACCTGGGGGCTGTGGAGATGGTGCTGCTTGGGGATCACATATGGGGAGCTGTACTGTAATGGCTTGGGACTGCGATTGCTGTAGTGACTTTGGGGCTGCGGTTGCCACGAGCAGCTTCGTACTCAGGACTCCATCAGTGGACAGGGAGTTTTTCCTTGCCACTTTAGCCTCTTGCTTGCTCATTAGGGATAAATTCACATATTTACAATATTTTTTTTTTGTGAATCCATTTATTTCTGTAAAGCTGCTTTGTGACAATGACCATTGTTAAAAGTGCTATACAAATAAAATTGAATTGAATTATACTTACATTACTTTGATTAAATGATGGATAA
Organism: Pangasianodon hypophthalmus; assembly: GCF_027358585.1. NCBI lineage: Eukaryota > Metazoa > Chordata > Actinopteri > Siluriformes > Pangasiidae > Pangasianodon > Pangasianodon hypophthalmus. Next base: position 1,351,370 of record NC_069713.1, read on the forward strand.
TGTCAGCTAGTTGGTGAATAGTAGCTCAGTCAGTCATGACTCAACCCTCACTGTCTCAACTCATGACTCTTATACCATCTCTCACAACATCTTTTCCTGATAACGGTAAAATCAATACACCTGCGAATATTATACCAGCTGATGCAGTGTTTAAGTTGCACTTTCTGAGTATGGGCGAGGCGAGAGGCGGACCCACTGTCCGTCCGGCTGTATCTACTGACTCCCATTTCGACCCCAAAAAAGGCTTCAAAAACACACAATGGGAGTGATTGGCGCCATGTTGTCCACTTACCACGTATACAGTCATTGGCTGCACCTGATGCAAGTCAGACCCAGGTTTAAAAACGATTTAGAAACACGTTGTGTGTTGACAGTGGCCAGGAATTAATTTCAAAAGGGATGAGCGAAAATAAAGCTTAAGTTATTAGTTTTAAGTCGTATAATAGACAATAATAATAATTTAAAAGTTAATAGATTTCGCTCACAAAATGTTGTAAATGTAGACAGTGTTGCTCTGAATTCATATTGGTGTTTAATAAAATTGTCTTCGCCCTTCTGTGTTATAAACGCAGAAGTGTAAGCAGTACACTGATGAGATCGTGAACAATGGTAGCAAATACAGCTCGTAATCACTGCAGTGTCTCTAAATGCATAAATAATTCAAGCAAACATCCAAACTTTGTTGGTGTCCTGTAGCCTATACGGGACCAGGATGGGAAAGAGGGGGTTGTTCTGCTGTTGTAGTCCATCCATCTCAAGGTTCGACATTGTGTGCATTGTTGTGAATCCTTAGATGCTTTTCTGCTCACAACGGTTGTACGGAGTGGTTATTTGACTTACCATAGCCTTCCTCGAACCAGTCTGGCCATCTTCCTCTGACCTCTCTCATCCACAAGGTGTTTCCGCCCACAGAACTGCTGCTCACTGGATGTTTTTTGTTTTTCGTGCCATTCTGTATAAACTCTATAAACTGTTGTGTGTGAAATTCCCAGGAGATCAGCAGTTTCTGAAATACTCAAACATGCAACAGTCAGTATAGTCTGCAAAAGTTATTTACAAATTAAAATTAAAAGTTGGGATTGCTCCCTCGTTGGTGTGAAATCCCTAAATTAGTTCTTTTTGGAAAGAGGCATGGTAAGAACAAAAGAAAAAATATCTCGCTAAGGAAAAGTTAAATCAGTAACACATTTTGTCAGTAGCTGAGTTTATTGCTCTACTTTGCCCCCCAGTGGAATAACAAAGAATTCCTTTTTTTTTTTCAGTTGAACTACAGTCCAGGATTCTAAATTCACATTGTGGGTCGGATTGAAGCCTTTATCAGACTGGTCTGTAGGTTTGATGCCCCTGTTCTATCCCCAGGTGTGTAAAAATGAATGTGATTTCCTCAACAAATCAACCCCCCTGGATGTAAATTTTCCAGTCTAATGCAATGAAGGTTTTGCTTTTCAGTGTGGTACGTTATCCTGATGTCACTAAAGAAAATTTTTTTGTGTATTGTATTTCAGTTTATTTCCAGTGATGTGATTCTGCTCTTTTTGCTCGGACACGGAATCCTCTCCATACACCTGTTTCTCACCTGTGCAGTGCTGATGGGGTTGTGGTTTTCTCAGACATGAGATCCTGCAGCATTCCTCACTGTGTCCAGCTGTTACTCATCCTCACCTTCAGCACTGGTGAGTGATTTCACTTACTGCTCACACTGGGCTCTTCTAGTTCTTACAAAGAGGTTTAATTAGGTGCGATATGAAGATTTTCTCACCAGTACTGACTTTAAGGAGTTGAAAATTTGGAAAGTTTGGAGCCCTGCTGATGACGTCCCTACAAAAAAAAAAAAATAATAATGCATGGCCATGTTTTAGTAACACACAGGAACAGCCACATCTTAGGTAGCAATAACCTTCACGTACCTGTATTTCCACCCTGATATTAAGTCAGAATAATCTCTCTTTAGTACCAGCAATGGCTCCCACCACTGTAAAGGTGAAGCTCCATCAGTCTGCTGACCTCATCTGTAAACAGGAGTGTCCTGGATTGTTAAAATGGATCATGGATAAGCAGCCAGATGATATTCTGGCTCATTGTAATCAGACATCCTGTAGCTCAAAGGAGGGATATAAAATCTCCCATGATCAGTATAAGAACGGGGATCTGTCCCTCACCATAATGGAAGCTGATTACAGTAAGAGGACCATCTATGCCTGTGAGTGCAGTAATGAAGACATCTGTCACGTGTGGCTCTGCATTGAACGTAAGTGTCCTCACCTGTTCTACTGACCAGTGGCAAAGCTACAGTAGCTAAGAGTTACACCGCCGTCTTATTACCTGTATGTGAAACCGTAATACGCATCAACATTTTATTTAACATATTATCCAATAAATGTTTCCTGTAGAATCCTGTAGAAGTTTCTAAGAAGTTCCACCATTTTATTTAAACAGAAAACAGTAAATTTGTGCTTACACATATCACATATCACATCTCACACCTTGCTCCTTACTGCCCCGCCCCCTCATCTGATGGATAGCTAAGCTCTTCCTTTTTGTTAGGATGCTTTTTGTTAGCAGAAGAATCATAAACCAGGCTTTAGTGATCATATCTGCATACAACTAATTTCCTGTTTTCTGATTTTTTTTTCTCTTTAGCTGTGATGTCATTAGTTCAGCTTAAACCTGGTGAAGATCTGATCCTGGCTTTGCCCATACCAGAGCCAGTGGAGGTGATTTATAACAGCAGTGATACTTCTGGTCCACGCCATCAACTAATCTGCACTGTGGTTGGAGGATCACTCCAGTGTAAAGATGAATACACACCGAGAGTATCGCTCCGTTACCCAAACCTTACGCTGGCAGCTGTAAATGTGTCTGATAGCGGAGTCTACATCGTCCGGGACAGGAAGAACAATGAAGATATTCATGTGTACAGCGTCTCTGTGGGAGATACGTCTTTGGTTTGGGGTGGGAATAGAATTTTTTTTAAATAACTACATTACTTGTAAATGTAGTGACAACAAGTATAAAACTCAGTGTTTACAAACCATACCTTTTCTTATCCAGATACAGACATAAAGCAGACGAGTGTATGGCAGATCCTGATGCCTGGACTTGTGGTGTTTCTGGCTGGTGTTGCAGTGCTGATAATTGTGTACCTAAAGAGAACCACAACGCTGGCAGATGAATTGTAAGTACCAGAGGCAGACAGCATGGAGGAATGCCAATGATGAGTATTTAATAACAGTCAGTTCTTTAAAAAATCAGTCAACCAAAATTTGCCCATCACTAATCTCAGCGCACTCATTAGCTAAGTAAAAATTCTACATTCATATTAGAGATGGTTTTATGCATGTTGTTTGTTTTGGAGTTTTCAGTTGTTAATGATGTATAAGTTTAACTTGTTTAATTTTTTTTATTCTCCAGTACCACAGAGATGGAACCAGAGACTGTTCTAGTGAATGGAACTTTTATCCTCCATTGATGCCGTAGAAATCTAACAGCTGATTGGGAAGAAGAAACATTTATTTTTACTACATCTGCATTTTTACTACATCTGCATTTCGCTTCCATTTTCTGGCTTAATTTCAATTAATAAGGAATTAAACTAAAAACTGGACTAGGTTTACCACACGGTACATCCTAATCAGTCCAACGAGGCACCTACAGAGGAGACAGCCTAAAGCGAGGCAGGTGGAGCAAACCCACTGCTTCATCAGCTGCTAATCTCAAAACAAGGTGCTAATTTCAGAGTAAACAGGAGCAATACCTTGCTGTTGAACATCCCCACTTTTCTGACAGGGTTTTCTACTAGATTGTGGAACGTGGCTGCTGGGATTCGCTTCCATTCAGCCACAAGAGCATTTCAAGACTTTATATTTATAAGAAGCTGTTGGACAATACAGTAATTTTAGCATATTGAGGCACAACATTTTGATGTTAAGAACAAATGCAGGACAAAAGTCGGGATTGTAGTTCATCTCAAAGATGTCAGAGCTCCGTCCACGGTAGAGAAGTTCTTCCACAGCAAACTCAACAAACAAACAACCTGGTCATATATAATGCCATTTCTGGAAGTTCTCGGGAATATTCTAAGACTCTATTAAGATTTCTCTTTGCTGGAATTTAAGGGACCAGACCATGAAGTGGAAGACACGTCCACAAACTTTCGCAGTTGTAGTAGTGTAGTTCGAAAGTTAACTATACTTTACAAAAAGTTGTGTTTTGGAACCATTTGAAATGCATCTGAAAATACATGCAGCAGAACGCTGCATTCAAATGCAATTTTAGATGATTAGACGTAATGAAAGACAATATCAGTTAGAGATAAAAGCCCCATTCCTGACAAATTTTAACATAAGACTGAGGTTTTGTAGAACTTCTAACCTTCAGACATTCCTTGTAGGAGCACCGTATTGTAATATCAGAGTACGCTGCTATGCTTCATCACTCAAAAACATTCCCCGCCCTCTTTTTGTTGTTGTTGTTGTTGGTGGTGGTGTTTAAAGTACTCGTATGCACATAGTACAGAATGAGGAGCCGTACAGAATGAGGAGCCGTAACCAAACTGCCAAAGATCACTCCTGTACAGCTGAAAGCAGCGAGTGTGATGTTTATACTGTTTAAGTCTTAGTTTCACTCCACCAGCATTGTGGTTGTCAGGGGTTTTGTAGTGGCAGCGGTGGATGCAAGTGCAGAAATAAAGTGAAATTTACTGTATTTTTGTTTTGCACTTTACTGAAATAAAGTGCAAAACAAAACAACAAAACAGTGAAAACAAGGATAATGAACATAAACAATGGATACTAGGTAAAATACAGGAGTAGACTAAGAGCTACGGGTGGCATATGGCTTGACAACGAGGTGCAGAAACACTAGAACTTAGATAGGGCGTTAATGAAGGTGAGACGAGACACAGGTGAGCGTGATGTGCAAACGTGACTTAAATACTAGTGCTAATTAAACTGAAACTTGAATCAGGTGCATACAGTCATGTGACGTGATCCTGTGAAGTGCAGTGGCTGATGGGAATCGTAGTCCCTCGGCGAAGTCGGTGTCACCCTGACAGGTTATATTATGAGCGTGCAGCAAGTGAGCGATGAAATTTTTGCTTGTTTCCAAAGAAGCCACAGCTGGGTAGAGCGTTGCGTGTTGCCATGGTAACGCATAGACTGACGGACAGCCTGTAGTAACTGTAGTAACGGTTTCAGCGTAACGAACTGCTGCTAGAAGTGGAATGTTATGTAGTGAACACAGACGAGTGCAGTGACGCACACAGTGACACGTCGCAGTGCTGTTAGCGTGAATATCAGCGCTCTCAGAACACGGCTCGTCCAATCAGATTATTGGACCGGAGCTAACTGCTGCATAAATATAGTTATAGCACATCTCATAGATTGTGTATGTCGGCTCTTGCTGATTCATGGAATTTGGTTGTAATCTAGTCCAAAAACCCTGTGTATAGGATCAGGTTTGGCTTGAATTATTTTTATAGTTTAGAATTATATTCAGCAATATTTCATACAACACAACAAGGATACTTTCTCCTTTTCTTAAAGTATTAAGCCATTCATGTAGTTAATGGTAGAAAGCAGGGATTCCTGGCTACTGTGTTCTCAGACCGAGTATGAATGCATGTTTTTTTGGCGATATGGATACTGGAATGAGTAAACTAGAGAGTATTAATCAATCAGGTACGTCATGGAAAGTGTTATTTAGCTCTGTTTCCCTGGGTACAGAGTGGCCAATGAAAGTGTGTGTGTGTGTGTTCATGCACTTAAGCTACTAGTCTTCTTCTTTTTCTAATGAAATGCATTAATTAGCATTAATTAGTCAGCTGTGAAGGAAGGATAGAGGTTGCAGTGGAGAAGAGTGAGTTTTGTTTCACTTCTGTAAAGTTTGTTTTGAGTCTCTCTTTGTAAAGGACCAATAGCGGCTGATCATCAAGAACAACACACGGTTTAGAGCTGTTATTTTTTTACTCACTTAGCCAGTTTTCTGCTACTAACTTTTCATCATCAGAGACGTGGTGGACAGAGTGCACATCTCTTTGCTGTTTAAAAGTGCTGAGGTGTGTCTTTAGAAAAACGAGCTAAAACTTTACATATATGGAAATAATCATAATGTCTGTTACTAAAGCGTTTTAATGCTGCTGTTAGGGAAACTTTTTCACTCCAGAGGTTCAGAGAACCCTGTTAAATACAAGTAATGTGGTCAGTGAGAAATAATTGTAGGCTGCAATGAGGATTTGCAGACTCTGTAAACATAAACACTAGCTCAAGCAAGCTTAGTGAAAAGGATTTTTTAAAATTATTTATTTTTTGCTTCTCCTGCACTAGAATTATTTGGGCATATTGTTGTACTTACAGTGCTGTGCTCTGTTTATGCTTTTATTTCATTTATTTGAAGAATGTGTCTGATGTGTAATTGGTGTTTTATGTATAAGTGTGTACTGTACTCTCCTCAAAGCTACAGGGTTATCGGTTCGATCCTGACCGTGGATTACTGAATGTGTGAAGTTTCATGCTGTTCTCTGTGTGTCTGAGTGTGTGAATATGTGAATATGCAAATGTGTGAATATGCAAATTTGCGTATTGAATGTGAATGTGTGAATATGCAGCTACGTGAATGTGTGAATATGCAGCTATGTGAATGTGTGAATATGCAGCTACGTGAATCTGTGAATATGTGTGAATATGGAAGTGTGTGAGTGTGTGAATGTGAGAGTGTTTGTATGGTGCTCTATGGTGGACTGGTGTCCTGTCCAGGGTGTATTCCTGCCACATGCCTAGTATTCCTGGAACAGACTCCAGATCCACCACAACCCTGCCCAGTATACAGGTGTTACTGAGTGAGAGAGAGAGTGATTTTAATCTGAGAACGCTGTCAATAAGAGACTTATGCCTTAATAAATCACAATAAAAAGATTATAAATTCTTGATATCTGGTTTCCAGGGTATAGATACAGTCAACTGTGCTGGTTTTAGTGTAAGACCTGTAGTATATTTGCAGCTTTATCCTCATATTTACATATTTACTTTACATTTTATTAGCTAAAAGCAGCCAGAGTCTCAGACAGACAGCTGTCAATCAAACTGGTCATTAGAATATTAGGCCACGCCCATTAGTACAGATCTCAGATCAGTGTGTTCATAGAGGTGATGTCCTTTACTTTATAACTGCATTATTAATCATTAATTACAAAACAAATTACAAAACAATACTTATAAAATCTGACAAAAAATTGATTTTACATAATTAACGTATGAAATGTGAAGACAAAATCTTTAAGGCTTCATTAAAAACTGTCACATTTCATTTCATTATAAAGTAAAACACTGACACACACACAGCAGCTTCATGGTTCTCACACTCATCCGTCCTCTTCATCAGGAACTCTCTGACGATTCATACACATACACACACACACACACACACACACACACACACACACAGAGAAAAAGACACAGTCATGTTCACAACATCATCGCGAGAGAAACTCACGTTCTCCGCTTTTGTCTCGTTCATTTATTTTACAAATGAATATCGCGATTATCGCTCTAACGATGGAGACGGATGTACGTCTGATACCCCTGTTCTAGACCCTCTGAAAACAGAGCGTGTGGTTTGGGACACGCCCACAGTGTTACGCGTTATGGAATAATAATAATAATAATAATAATAATAATAATAATAATAATAAGTGTCATGTGAAGTGCACACTCACTGGCGCCCTCCTGAGTGAAGGTGATGTAGGAGTAGGCGAGGCTCCCGGCGATGCTGAGAGAGACACAAACATGTAACACACACACACACATAAAAAAAAACAAAACTGAGGGTGTGTCACTGTGTCACTGTGTGTGTGTGTGAGTGTGTGTGCGTGTGTGTGAGCGTGTGTGAGTGTGTGTGTGTGTGTGTGAGTGTGTGTGTTATCGTTTACCTGATGTTTAAGCCGATGAAGTTCAACCAGGTGAAGACGTAATCACCACCAAACACCATCCCCACATACGCTACCATGATGTTCTAACATCACACACACACACACACACACACACACACACCCCAGTTATAATAAAAAAACAAACAAACAAATAAACAAACAAACAAATAAATAAACAAACACAGACTGACCTTCAGACAGCCGATGATGGTGGTGGTCAGGGCAGAGTTGTAGTGTGTGCACAAGACAATGGAGTACATGAGGACGAACCTGACACACACACACGTGCACGTACACACACACACGCACGCACACACACACACATACACGCACACACACACGCACGCACACACACGCACACACACGCACACACACGCACACACACGCACACACACGCACACACACAGTCATGAAGCTGCTAATCCTGAGGGTTTATACTGATAGAAGGAAACATAACAGGTGGAATATTAATGAACTATGTGTGAGTGTGTGAGTATGTGCGTGTGTGTCAGTGTGTGTGTGTGTGTGAGTGTGTGAGTATGTGTGAGTGTGTTAGTGTGTGTGTGTGTGTGAGTATGTGTGAGTGTGTTAGTGTGTGTGTGATATCTCACCCCATTACACAGGAGAGAATAAACTGAGTGAGAAAGAATAAATCAGTCCAGCCATCGAAACCCGCAGCCTGCATTAACACACACACACACACACACACACACACACACTCGTTATAATCACACACTCACTCGAATAAACACACACTGTGTTTCAGGTGTATATTGAAGGTGTGTGTGTGTGTGTCATTACTTGTTGCAGGTCTCCAGTGTAGTAGGCTACACACACAGTGGGTATGATCATGAATAAAGCGTTATAATACAGCAGGCCATACTCCCCCAGCTCCTGTACTCACACACACACACACACACACACACACAGGGGAGATTAGCAAAGACGACACTGTTTCAGCACATTTAACATTAATATGGTTGGTTATGACATCGCTATAGGCAACAGCCAGTTGTCACGGTAACCAGGTGACACTGGGACGGAAATGTCTCATTGTTCAGTACCTTGGAGTCGAGTTTCTTCTTCATGAAAGCACCGTTAGCTGCAGTTAATACGTTATTGATAGTGATGGATGTGTAGCCTTGGAGGTCAAAGGTCAAATCTGTACTGTAGCAACAACACACACACGGCATGGAGTGTGTGAGTAAATAAAGGTGTTGTGTTATACACTGTTCATTACAGGTGTATTTCTGTAAAGCTCCTTAAATCTTTACCTGGCAGCGATAAACGCTCCTAAGATCATAGTGAATACTGTCAGATGTACACTCCACGCAAACGTCCTCCTGCGCACACACACACACACACACACACACATACACACACACACACACACACACACACAGAGCCTCATCACATACAAATTCAACATGACAACAGTTTATCACACTGTCCCACTCTCGTGTGTGTGTACCTGAGCAGATAGCTCTCTGCCAACATGGTGAACAGAATGGAGAATCTCCTGAGCACAGTGAACATTGGCAAACTGCAAAAACACCACACGCACACACACACACACACACACACACACACACACACACACACACACACACACACACACACACACACAGTCTGTTCAGGACAAAGATCAACGTGACTTGCTTTAAATCCCTAACTACTGTGTTTACAGTGTGGTGTGTCTCCTGGGCTGTGGATTTATTCCCTATTCTCAACTCCCCTATTTCTATTATCTGCTCCTTATAGGGACACACACTGATCAGCCATAACATTAAACCACCTGTCTAATATTGTGTAGGTTCCCCTTGTGCCATCCAAGACCTCTGAAGGTGTGTGTGGTATTTAGCACCAAATCGTTAGCAGCAGATCCTTTAAGTCCTGTAGGTTGTGAGGTGGGTCCATGGATCAGACTTGTTTGTCCAGCACGTCCCACAGATGCTCGATCAGATTGAGATCTGGGGAATTTGGAGGCCAAGTCAACACCTTGAACACCACCTTGTCAACACCTTGACCTGTCATGTTCCTCAAACCATTCCTGAACAGTTTCTGCAGTGTGTCAGGGAGCATCATCCTGCTGAAAGAGGTCACTGCCATTAGGGAACACCGTTGCCATGAAGGGGTGAACTTGGTCTACAACCATGTTTAGGTAGGTGGTACATGTCAAAGTGACATCCACATGAAGGCCAGGACCTGAGGTTTCCCAGCAGAACATTGCCCAGACCATCACACTGCCTCCGCCGTCTTGCCTTCTTCCCATAGTGCATCCTGATGCCATCTCTTCCCCAGGTAAGCAACACACACACACACCCGGCCTTCCACATGATGTAAAAGAAAACATGATTCATCAGACCAGGCCACCTTCTTCCATTGCTCCATGGTCCAGTTCTGATGCTCACTTGTCCATTGTAGTAGCTTTGGGTGGTGGACAGGGTCAGCATGGGCTCTCTGACCGCTCTGCAGCTACGCAGCTCCATACGCAGCTCCATACACAGCAAGCTGCACTGCACTGTGTGTTCTGACTCCTTTCTATCAGAACCAGCATTAACTTTTTCAGCAGTTTGTGCTACAGTAGCTCTTCTGTGGGATCAGACCAGATGGGCCTTCACTCCCCACATGCATCAGTGAGCCTTGGGAGTCCATGACCCTGTCTCCGGTTCACCAGTTGTTCTTCCTTGGACCACTTTTGGTAGGTTCTAACCACTGCACACCAGGAACACCCCACAAGACCTGCTGCTCTGGAGATGCTCTGACCCAGTTGTCTAGCCATCACAATTTGGCACTTGTCAAAGTCTCTCTAATCCTTACGCTTGCCCATTTTTCCTGCTTTCAACACATCAACTTCAAGAACTGACTGTTCACTTGCTGCCTAATATATCACTCACCTTCACAGGTGCCACTGTAACGATTTAATCAGTTATTCACTTCACCTGTGAGTGTTTTACTGATCGGTGTATATATGCATATATAAACCTATATAAACTGAAGTGATGTTTAGGACGTACTTGACTTGCTTAGTTCCCACGAGGCCGGTTAGCTGATTACCTACATACAGGAGGGGGAGAGGGAATGTCTGAAATACAAACACACACACACACACACACACACACACACACACACACACACACACCCCAAAGGTTTATATAAATGCATTAGTTTTAATAAGTTATCGCTTCTATAGTAACAGCTCATTCACAGGGACGTGTACAGCAGATGATCCAAATAAACAGATTAAAAAATGTGTTTATGTAACATGTATGGAAGGAGTCTCCAGTGTCAGTGCTTTTAACAGTCAGAGGTAAAGCTGTAACTTTACAAGTTTTAATTCCTTCATCTTCAGGACAGAATATTTATAGCACTGAGTGTGTTTCACCTTGCTTGGAATGTTTCTGTCCATGTCCGGAAAGTGGATGAGACTCAGGGTTTTCCCCGCCCACAACACGCACACCGTCGCCAACATCTGTAACACACATACACACACACACACACACACACACTTTAATTATTATAATGTTATGTAGTGTAATCTGGATCATCATGCATCAGCATGTTTAATGTGTTAATGTAGAAGGTCATTAACACCACTCACCTGTCCGATCCCCACACATAACGACGACGGAAATCTGACAGGACACACACACACACACACACACACACACACACACACACACACACACACACACGTGTATGACAACAGCTAGATGTAATAACAATAAAAAGCACAGCAGAACACAAAAACTTATTTATATATATATATATATATATATATATATATATAGCAGTGCTGCAGGTGTATATAGAGGTGTATATAGAGGTGTATATAGCAGTGCTGCAGGTGTATATAGAGGTGTATATAGAGGTGTATATAGAGGTGTATGTAGCAGTGCTGCAGGTGTATATAGAGGTGTATATAGAGGTGTATATAGCAGTGCTGCAGGTGTATATAGAGGTGTATATAGAGGTGTATATAGCAGTGCTGCAGGTGTATATAGAGGTGTATATAGAGGTGTATATAGCAGTGCTGCAGGTGTATATAGCAGTGCTGCAGGTGTATATAGAGGTGTATATAGCAGTGCTGCAGGTGTATATAGAGGTGTATATAGAGGTGTATATAGCAGTGCTGCAGGTGTATATAGCAGTGCTGCAGGTGTATATAGAGGTGTATATAGCAGTGCTGCAGGTGTATATAGAGGTGTATATAGAGGTGTATATAGCAGTGCTGCAGGTGTATATAGAGGTGTATATAGAGGTGTATGTAGCAGTGCTGCAGGTGTATATAGAGGTGTATATAGAGGTGTATGTAGCAGTGCTGCAGGTGTATATAGAGGTGTATATAGAGGTGTATGTAGCAGTGCTGCAGGTGTGTATAGAGGTGTATATAGAGGTGTATATAGCAGTGCTGCAGGTGTATATAGAGGTGTATGTAGCAGTGCTGCAGATGTATATAGAGGTGTATATAGAGGTGTATATAGAGGTGTATGTAGCAGTGCTGCAGGTGTATATAGAGGTGTATATAGAGGTGTATGTAGCAGTGCTGCAGGTGTATATAGAGGTGTATATAGAGGTGTATATAGAGGTGTATGTAGCAGTGCTGCAGGTGTATATAGAGGTGTATATAGAGGTGTATGTAGCAGTGCTGCAGGTGTGTATAGAGGTGTATATAGAGGTGTATATAGCAGTGCTGCAGGTGTATATAGAGGTGTATATAGAGGTGTATGTAGCAGTGCTGCAGGTGTATATAGAGGTGTATATAGAGGTGTATATAGAGGTGTATGTAGCAGTGCTGCAGGTGTATATAGAGGTGTATATAGAGGTGTATGTAGCAGTGCTGCAGGTGTATATAGAGGTGTATATAGAGGTGTATATAGAGGTGTATGTAGCAGTGCTGCAGGTGTATATAGAGGTGTATATAGAGGTGTATGTAGCAGTGCTGCAGGTGTGTATAGAGGTGTATATAGAGGTGTATATAGAGGTGTATGTAGCAGTGCTGCAGGTGTATATAGAGGTGTATGTAGCAGTGCTGCAGGTGTGTATAGAGGTGTATATAGAGGTGTATATAGCAGTGCTGCAGGTGTATATAGAGGTGTATATAGAGGTGTATGTAGCAGTGCTGCAGGTGTATATAGAGGTGTATATAGAGGTGTATATAGAGGTGTATGTAGCAGTGCTGCAGGTGTATATAGAGGTGTATATAGAGGTGTATGTAGCAGTGCAGCATGTGTATATAGAGGTGTATATAGAGGTGTATATAGCAGTGCTGCAGGTGTATATAGAGGTGTATATAGAGGTGTATACAGAGCTGTATATACAGGTGTATATAGAGGTGTATGGGAGAGCGGGGACGGTTGCAACGTGGGGCAGTTGCAACATGGCTTATTCCTCCAATCAGGAATGAGCTAGAGTGATGATGCTCATACTGCTCATACTGCACATGCTCAGTTAGCCCCTCCCCCCATCTAGAAGAAATCAGCCATATGTGACCATTCCTTCTGGAAAAAGCTAATTTCAAGGTAAAAAAAAAAAGTATTTTTTTTAATACTCAGAATTTTTCTCATACTGTCTAAACTGTTTTTGTGAAGCATTATTCATTCATATAATTTAAATCAGTGTTTTCTTAGCTTCTAATAGGCATAGCTAGCAAGTGTCAAAGCTATTGTGTCTAGCTAGCATAGCAAGTTTTATCATGGCTGTCAGAGTAGGGACCTTTGCAACATGCTGTTGCAACCGTCCCTTATCACCCTTATCACATTGATCTAAAAGCTTGTCATATTAAAAAGTGAAGTGTGGCCAAGTATGGTGACTCGGAATTTTTGCTCTGCATTTAACCCATCCAAGTGCAAACACACCGTGAACACACACCCGGAGCAGTGGGCGGCCTTTTTTGCTGTGGCTCCCGGGGAGCAGTTTGGGATTCAGTGCCTTGCTCAATGGTCTCACCTCAGTCGTGGTATTGAGGGTAGGAGAGAGCGCTGGTCATTCACTCCCCCCACCTACAATCCCTGCCGGACCTGAGACTCGAACCCACAACCTTCAGGTTACAAGTCCGACTCTCTAACCATTAGGCCACGACTGGATTAAGGATTTATTATTATTACTCCTTTTTTTTAAGTAAAAACTCTCAGATTAGGCCACAATGTAGCCTACATTTTTTCTTTGTTTTCAGTATGCCACGAGAGAGGAAACGCACAACAGATAGGGGTGTCCCTCTATCTGTTCTGACATTAGCAGCAAGCATAGTGAAGGATGAAGGCAGGACAGTGAGGTCTGTGGCAAAGGACTTTGCGATTTGTCACACAACCCTCTATCGATTTATGAAAAAGAGCGAGAAGCTAGGCCCAGGAGAGGAAGCAAAGACAGGGTACTGGACTCCCAGGAGGGTCTTTTCTGAACAGCAAGAAAAGAGCCTTGCAGAATACCTAAAAACTACAGCTGATCTATTCTATGGTCTAAGCACCAAAGAGGTAAACAAGAGGAAGGTATAAAAAAGTGTATGTAAACAAGAACGTGTTGAAAGAGATTGTCTATCAGAATAAAACAAAGGAAGGAAGACTAGTTGGGAGAATAAGACAGAGTGAAGTAAAAAGAAATTGAGAGAATATATTAAACTCTAAACACTGTTCTATTTTTCAGGTTCGTCAGTTTGCCTTATCGCTGTAATTATCCAGAAACCTGGAATGCCAACTCCATGGCCAGCCATGACTGGTTCTTGGCTTTTATGAAGAGGCAACCCTGTCTTTCCATATGGTGCCTACAACCTACCAGTTTATCCAGAGCCACAAGATTTAATAGACATAATGTTTCCCAGTTTTTTGACAATCTTGGGAAAGTGCTAGATGGATGAAACAGGGGTTACAACTGTCCAAAACCCAGAAAATATTGTTGCCAGACATGGTGGTAGACAGGTTGGGTCATCCACATCAGCAGAAAGAGGGACACTTATGACCCTTGCTTGTGCAGTCAGTGCACTGGGGAATATGATCCCACCCCACTTTGTATTCCCTCGTGTCCATTTCAAAGATCATTTTATTCATGATGGCCCATCTGGTTGCATTGGAACAGCCAATGCCTCTGGGTGGATGCTGGAGGAGGACTTTATCATGTTCCTGAAACACTTCCAACACCACACTAAGTCCTCAGTGGATGCTAAAGTCCTGTTTATACTGGACAACCACTCAACCCATCTGTCTCTGAGAGGAATAAATTTCTGCAGAGACAGTGGAATTGTCTTGCTTTCCTTTCCACCTCACTGCTCTCACAAACTACAGCCACTGGATCGTACTGTTTATGGTCCTCTAAAACGAGCTGTGAACTCCTTCTGTGACTCATGGGTGAAGAGCCACCCAGGCCTGACAGTGTCAATTTATGACATTCCTGGTATTGTTAGGTTGGCCCACCATTTGGCAGCAACACCAGCAAATGTGCAGTCAGGTTTTAGGTGCGCTGGCATTTGGCCATTTAATCGGGAGGTCTTCCAAGATGTTGACTTTGCACCATCTTTGGTGACAGACCGTCCTCCTCCATCTACTGCAGCTCCACCAGTTCCATCTGCCCTGCCTGCACCTCCTGCAGCTCCACCAGTGCCACCTATGCCATCTGCGGCTCTCCTGTCTCCACCTGCTGTAGCTCAACCACTGCCACCTGTACTGCCTGCACTTGCTGTAACTGCACAAGTGACACCTTCCCGTATAGATTTCTCACCTGAGACCCTAAGACCTCACCCTAAAGCAGGACCAAGAAAAATCTCAAAAGGGAAGAGAAAGTGGAAGACTGCAATTCTTACAGACACACCAGAGAAAGAGGCACTGGAATTGGAAAAGAAGCACCAGAAAGCTAGGAGAAAGTTAAATGAAAATAAAACCAAAACAAGAGCGAAGAAAAACAAAAAGACAAAAAACCTAGACAATGACACTGACTCTGACAAAGAAGAGGATTTCTGCATTGTTTGTTTGGAGAGTTACTTGAAACCAAGAGAGGTTTGGGTACAGTGCTGGCAATGCAAGGCAAGGGCTCACCAGGACTGCACTGATGGGGAGCCAATTATACTTGCCACAACTGCAAGTCTGATGTGGACTAATTTCTTTCTCTCTTACACACTCATACACTACCTCACACACACACACACACACACACACACACACACACAGTTCAAGTCAGAGGAGTTCACAGAAGTATTTCAGTAAATTTTCAGTCTTGATTTTCATTAAAAATATTTTGTAGTTCAGTTTTTGTGGAGGCCTAATAATTAACCAAAACGTGGTTGTTACTTGTTCTTTTACTGGTCTTTGTCTTTATACGGCCAATTTAACAAATTTAACAATTTAACCAATTTAACCCTGTCTGTTAAAATAAAGAAATTGCAGTATGATGTTATATAATGTTTTTTTTTTTTATTATATTTTAATGAATGTTGCAACCGTCCCCTGTAATGGGGTCAGTTGCAGCATTTGACTTTGTCTGTTCAAGTTTAAATTGTACGTATATTATGATACGCACGCGTGTTACAGCAGTGTGGGTGAGTATCTGACAGATGGGGGTTTAATGTGTTAAAATCTTGGCTTTCCACTAAAAACAGTCTCTGAGAAACTGAAGGAAATACAAAAAGTGTTGCAACCGTCCCCGCTCTCCCCTCTACAGAGGTGTATATAGAGGTGTATATAGAGGTGCTGCAGGTGGGGAGACAGTGAGTGTGACAGGTGTGTGTTTACAGCTCCAGGGCTCTGAAGAACGACTCGGAGCTGCAGGTGAAGTGTGTGCTGAACTCCACTGCACTCACCTGTAGCTGGTCAGGACGCTTTTATTCAGCACCACGATGAGGACCGAGCTGAGGCCGTAAAACCCGGCGGCGAATAATCTGAGGAATAATCTGTGCTGTGAGGAGAGTACAGGTGTGTTTCTCTCCTCTACTCTCACCTGAGCGCGAGCGCGAGCTCGAACCTCCGCCATGTTCACGCAGCAACACGCCAAGCCCCGCCCACTAAACCCCGCCCACTCTTAAAGGGCAAGGACACTTAACTCAGGATCATAGTTCACTTTTCCAACCTGAAGGATAACACAGATTAAAAATAATACAAATGTCCATTTACAGTGTCCAAATGCTTTACCCCAAATGTGACTTTTTTTTATTTGCAAAGAAAACATTTGAGATACAAACAGCATAAAGAAAAGGGAAGGAAACATACAAACACAGGAAACCTTAATTAGCAGGAAAAAATAAAATCATAGGTCTTAAGAAATGTGTTCTTCTTATTACTATTGATGAGTTTAAGAGAGTTTACAGTGTGGGAAATTTCAGCAAGAAAGACTTCAAATCTAGGCAAAGTATTTAAAATATTAATATATTTGCAATGCAAGACAAAGAAATTAACAATAAGTTCAATAGTATGGTTACTGCTGGAAAAATAAAGAAATAAATCTTTATATATCTTATATATCTTTCAGTGAATTTCAGGGGAAAGGTGTTTGGTGTCTGAAATTTGCTTCTTCTTTAGCGTCATGTGCTTCAAATGAAGTTTTTGGAAGCTTTGTGATAGTGTGTTCTCTCTCTCTCTGCGCCAGATTATACGCTGAAGATCCTCTAACGATAGACCTGCGATTAAAGAACACGACTACGTTCTGCTCACGTCATCAATCAGCGTGATCCAGAAATCACAAACGTTCTTCACAGAGAGCTTAAGATTCTTCCATGTTTCGTTTACGTTTCTCCATCACCGCTCCTGTATCTGTAGCTGTCCTGTAAATCTGCCGTCCTCCTATTGGTGGATTTTAGACGAGCGACGTAGCAGCGCTCACACTCTGAGATTTAATCTTAAATTTCTCACACTTATCATCCTGTGACTTCCATCATGACCTCCAGCTTTACAATAAAGGTGACATTCCAGCTTTAAACCTTAGGGGTGGGGTCTAGGGGGCAGACTGATACCTGCTCAAATTGTTCTCTGGAAAAATAAAACAATCCTGGCCTCCATAAATAACATTCCAGTGTTCAGCTACACGGCGTTAATGCTTATAGCAGGAGCTCCACCTTCACCCTAAACCACATCAGCACCTGTGTGTGACTTCACTAAGGTGCATTTACGCAAAATATATCACACAATTATCTGGGTTTTACACTTTTCAGAGAAAATCTTAGGAATGTTCACAGCATTGTGATGCTAGCTGGACTAAAAGTAACATGAGAAGATTTTTGATTTTAAAAATGTACAGTAGATTTAAAAAAAAAAAAAAAAAAAAAAAAGAGAGAGCACGAGCAGTGAGTGACATTAACACCTGTGGGAAGTTTATTGAACAGGGACGTGTGAATGCAGAAACATCCGGAAAACCAAAAGTCCTACAAAGAGTCCAGTCACGGAGTCTCCCACTGTCCGAGGAGTCCAACATGTCCTAGTGTCCTCCAGTTTACTGTCACTCCCAGGTTCAGGATAAACCACACACACACTCACACACGCTCACACACACGTACACACACACACACACACACACCCTGAATTGAGCATGTTCTTCGAGTAGTGCTGCTGTAAATACTAAAAAAAAAAAAAAAAAGGATAAAACAGGGACAGATCATGTGCTTGTTAGCTAAAAAATCATTTATCTAAGTGCAAAGATATGTCAGCAATCAGCGCTAAAGAAAAAAAAACCTCAGCGTACTTCATACAGAGATGACGATTGGTTGGCTTCCACAAAAAAAATACAACGTAAATCATATATTGGAGGCTTCAGTCGTCACGTGGACGAACACGCTGTTACAAGCAAGGTGTGCCCAAGATGGATGCTTCTGAGGAGCGACAGTATGCTTCCTGTAGTCATGGAAACAGTCATTAAACAGTAACAGCGCTATGTGCAGAACTGGTAATGTTCAATAATGTTCACTCGAGGAAGTGAGCTTCGTAAGTTCATGAAGGTGGTGTGGTCTTTGCCCAACGCTGGCAGACGTCGTCTCCACATGAAGCATGCTGAGGCGTTAATAATAATAATAATAATAATAATAATAACAACAATAATAAAGATAAAACTTCAGGTTCGAGAACTTTAGGTGACTCGTGTACAGGCATGTGCATGTGATAATCGGTTATACGATCACAAAAAAAAAAAAAGAAAAAAAAAAAAGGTTTGTGCAAGGACGGCTGTCTTGTAATGGTCCTTATTCTCAGCCAAACTGGAAAGCGTGTCCGTCACTGCCCAATGAGAACGCAATGTCACGATAATATCCCTAAAATGGTCATCACCGCCGTCATCCCGTAACGCAACTACCGTAGCACATGCCTGTTTACGCAAAACTCGCACACAAACACTCACATGTCCTGATTCTGCCAAGGGTCAGCTTAAGGCAAGCTGAATTAGCCAATCACCACCTCCTCATAATGTCTTCGTCTGATGTAGCGCTAAGCATAAAACAGTTCAAATTTACACAAGCTTAGCTAAGACACGTAAATGTAGCACTCTGCTTTCATTAGCAATAAGTAGGTAGCTTAGCTAACAATAATTTATGTGATGTTAAGCAGCTAGCCAAGTTCACTACCCAGCTAGCTAAAGTTAAATATGATCTGGTTGGCTGATGGAAATTTTGACTTAAGCTCCGCCCTCATGGACAGAGGGACGCTTGTCACTTAGCAACATCAGGACACACACACACACACACACACACACAGACTTTTAAAAGTGTTCCCAACGTTTTTTTGTAAAAGGTGACGTACGAGAGGACCAGCCTAAAAAAAAAAAAAAAAAAAAAAAAAGAAGAAAGAAAAGAAAAACAAACAGAACAAGAACACAACACAGCAAGAGAAATTAAATGAAAAGGGACGAAAGGAAAAAAAATAAAAATATATAACGAAGCATTCACATATTTACGGTTTTGCTACAGGCCAAGCAAAGAGCTCCATGAAAAAAAAAAAATCAAATAACAGGAACTTGACCTCAGAGCTTCGTTTAAAATATTTAAAGTGATACATTACTTCTGTACGTCAATAACAGTAAAATTAGCACTAGACCCACATTCTCCTTTTGCTCAAAAATATTAAAATACGCCAAAAATAGAAGGAGAACAAACGAAAGCTTAAACTCACTTCAAACGCTATGCTGGAAAAGCCTTACATTCAAACAGCAATCGAATCAGAAATAAAATAAAATACTGTAGGAACATCCCTGCTATCTATCATGTCTCTAAATACAAAAGCTCTATCGAGAATTAGCTTCAGTGTAACGAGAGAAGTCCGTTAACATGGGGGCGGGGTTTCAGTCCTCACTATGGTGTACATGACAGTCTCTCTTTTACACGTTTTTTTTTTTTCTTTTTCTTTTTTATGATATCTAGAGTCGAAGGATCCGTAAGCATGCAGGCCTCGTAGAGGAGGGGCTCAAGGGTCAAAGGTCAGGGTTTAGGCCAAGGCGGGAAACGCCTCGGGGTCGTCCACGTTAGGAACAGACACTCCGCCTCCCTGAAGATATAAAAACACACACATTACATGCGATACAATTACACTTCTCAAACAAGTTTCTTTTTTAACTTAGTAGCTGGCGTGTGTGTAAAGTTACTGACCTTCTCAGACCTGCCTCCACCGCGCCCTGCCCGGTTTCCACCTCCCCGGCCCCCTCTGCCACCCCGGGAGCCCCCCCGACCACGCCCAGGGCGGCCCAAATCTCCAAAGTTGATCTCCAGCTGGGAGGTGATGTCATTGGCTGGTTTGCGGAAGTGGTGGTCGCCTGAGCCGTCTTCAGAGGCTCCCTAATAATACAAAAACAAAGGGTACTTTACAAAGGGTACTTTACAAAGGGTACTTTACAAAGGGTACTTTACAAAGGGTACTTGAAGCTCATGGATACTTTACAGCCTCAGAGCGCTCAGATGGCACAGCCTCATGTGAGTACTTGGTCTTAATTTGAAACTTTTCTGGTTGCATATAGCATTAAAGTGGTTATTTTACAGCTGGTGCAGATAACTTTACGACTCCAGTGTGGAAAAAATTTTACTTTACAGCCATTGTGAGGATAAATAGTTACTTTACGGACAAAGTGTTAAGTTTATAGCGATGGTGTGGATTAGCAGTTATTTTTTTACAGACATGGTGTTGATAAACAGTTGCTTTACAGCCAATTTGTGGATAAACAGTTCACTGATGGACCCAGAGTGTCTCAAACGAGAAATTTTCCATCAAGCTTGGTATGAAGCAGGTATTTTACAGCTTTGAACTTGTCAATTCAGTACTTTACAACTTTACAGCCACTACATGGTCGTAAACAGGGTTCCTACAGCTACAACGTGAGCTTCAGTAGGTATTTTATGGTCATTAAAAGTGTCAAATAGATACTTTACAGCTACACCCTTATTAAACTGGTACTTTACAGCTCAAGTTTGATCCCAAATGATTTTTTTTTTTTCGTAAACATTTATATTACAGTGACGGCTTCACTTTAAAGTGAAACTATTTAAATAGTTACAGCTACATTGTGGAGTCAAATGGGTGCTTTACAGGTTCCGTGTGGTATCCAACAGGTTATTTACATCTATGGTCAGGTACTTTACAGGTAAATTGTTGTCTCCGACAGGTTTACATCCATACTATGGTGCTCTTGGGCAGATCCTTTACAGCCACCCAATGGATCCCTGACATTTCCAGAGTGGTCTTTTTATTTGACATTGAAAGTGAGGGTCGCTACCTTGTGGAGTGACTCAGCGTTAGCATCTCCAGTTTCAATCAGAGTTCCAGACGGCCTCTGGAGAAGCAAACACAGAGAAACGAATGATGCACACACCTAAAGAACCTAAAGTCTAAACCTAGACTTTAACGCGACAAGTGCTGTGTCACTCACGCCCAGGTCTTTGCTCTTCGACTTGTGCAGCACGTATCCTTTCTTCCACTGGCCCTCGTCGCCTTCGTTTGGTTTGCGGATGTTGAACTCCACCTTCGCCCGCTCTTTGTTCTGCATGGCCTTCCACTCGTCCAGGGTCATCTCCTTGGGGCCTTCCTCCTTCACTTCCTCAACCTCGTTCTCTCTGGAAATCAACCGACCACATCAACGATCACACAACGTATCAACAGATTCCTCTAGACCTAGACATGATTGAACTTCTGCACTGCCGGCAAATGCTGGCTTTCCAACAAAGACCACAGCACTCACTCATTGGCCTACAGGTATAAAGAGGTGGGGCTTACTTGTTTTCTGAGTCAACAGGCGCAGCAGGCTCCTCCCCTTCCACAGGTGCTTCAGGTGCGGCCGATTGGTGCAGTTCACTGAAAGATCAAAAGGTACCAGTTATACCACAGGCACTATTTACATACCGTCATTATTAACATTAGTTTTATTTCGCCTCACCTGGCTTCTTCCTTGGTGTTGCCCCAGTTGTGTGATCCGGCTCCTCCTCGCTTCTCCTCAGCTTTCTGGCTGCTGGAAAACAAAACATAAACGAAGCTAATTGTTGCTATGTTCACTTACTAACCTGAGCAAAACGTACTAACTAGGAATACAAGTCCCTCACGATTTGTCGTTTCCGCTGTGTCGTTCAAATTCACGCTTTCCTCGAGAGTCAAATCCGTCAGCTCTTCCGATTCCCCGTCCACGACCTCCACGACCACCACGACCTCCACCACGACCCCTCGGTGGTCTGTCTCCTACTGGCCTAAGGGGAAAAAAACGTGGATCATCCATGTGAATGTTATACGACAATATTCATCATTGCTAATGTTTATTTCGGGAGCACTTTTGCTAAAACATCGTAAACCGTGATGGAGAGGGACTCACTTGTCCACACTGGCTTCTCCTCCTTCATGTTTTTCCTCAGGTGGCTTTTCGAAGCGACGCTCTCGGTGGACTCGTCTCTCCGGTCTCCGTTCTCCCGGCGCCCCCTGCTGGTGGGGAGTGTTCTGCCCCTGCTGCTCCTGCTGCTTCCTCCCCATCCTCCTTACACCTGCAACATCACAGGAAGTGGCATTAACATGTCACTCAGGCTTCTCCTGCCATATGTTCCAGGTTGCCATTTTATATGAATTATTATTGGAAATAATTCGAAAAGCTGTCGAAAGCGCAAAACGCTTTCACGTTGGGGTTTGTGAGTAAATATTTTTACTGTTTGACTTTTCATGCTCTGTCTTGTTTTGCTGATAAAATTGTCCTTTACATATTTGCAGTGTTTTTTGCTTGCTTGTTTCAAATCGAAACACATACGGAAAAAGAAATCTGTAAAATAAAGGGGGCGGAGCTACTGTTCATGCAAATAAATCACATCTGAATATCGGTTTTATGTTTCAGGAAAAGAACACAGCCAGAGTTCGATGTGGTTCTTCTTCCCGTGTTCTTCCCATCCTCCAAAAAACACGCCTAACAATGCAAACTAGGTAAAAACAAATCACCTCCTGGAGGGTGTAATATTATTAGCACGTCCTGGTGTACTAGCGCCAAGCAGGTGCTAACCAAAGCAGATGTAAATTCTCCAACCAGGACACGATGAAGATGAAGATCAGAGCCGCATGTAGGTATGATGGGAAATACAAGGGTATGGAGTAGAACAAGATATACAAAGAAATATTAAGAACAAAAAAAGGACTAGAAAAATAAACGCAAATGATGACAAATGTCACCAAGAAAACATTGTATTGTGGGAAATAAAAAAAAAAAAAAGTTCGTAAGAGACAATATGCCAAGTTTATCGTAAAAGTTTCAGTGGAAAGTGATGAAACATGACAAAATGTTGACATTTGAGACAGCTGTGTCTCTGTAAGACTAATCTGTAATTTTGTCGTCAAGTAATTTGGACGCTTTTAATATAAATTAATGTTTATTGATATAAACATAATCGTATACATCATAACTGTCTCACTTTCTTTATATCTCTCCCAGTTAAAATGTACGATAATATTCGGTGTCTGATTTTGGGCTCCTGGATAACGTTACTCCGACAACATAAAAAAAGAACGTGAGTTCGTACACGTGTTTGGAAATGACACGTAACTTACGACGTTGCGTGTAAATATTTCAAACAAAAAATCAGACCGGATTTATAAGTTGCATTAATGCTTATTATCTTCATAGTCGTGTGCGTACGCTGATAAATACCAATCAGCCGTAAATTACGCATTGCACGTTCATATACAAGGGGGCGGCTAATTCACGTTTAGGCACGCCCACAAAACTCCATAAAAGGCAAAGCTCAAGCCGAAAAAAATGACAAAATGACGGCTTTTATAGGGCACTGTTACTTTTGTCCTCATTGAACGCCTATCAACAACAACATACATTATTGGTACTGCGTTGTTTTCGGAACATTTTAAAGACAGTTTGTAGTTTCCAAAAAGCCAGAAAATAGCGTAATTATAACTTTTGAGGACGTTAGGAGGACAGTAGCAGGTCGTCATTTTGATATCTGGGTTTCGTCACTTCTATTCAGAATCCTTTTAGGGTTTAAAGAGTTTATACGTTATCTTGAAAATGTAAACTGTGAACTATTATCCACTACTTGTTAAATATAAGAAGCTTTAGATGATGTCCTCTTCAACATGGCTGATTTTTATCTCCACAGCTAACACACTGCCCTGAACTGCTGCCTACGTAGTGGCCATAATACTCACAAAATACACAAATGTGCAGTAATTATTAGTGAATATGTGTAGAACAGCTGTCCTGCCGATGAAAATATAAACATTTAATGGAAAAATGGACTTTATTTCAAGTTAGTGTGCGCAACTGTGTGGAAAAAAGAAGAATTTAGCTTGAGCTTGAAAGCTAAACAAAAACACGACGTAGTTATTTAAAAAAAAAAACAAGTTTCCCCACAAAAGTTACCACAGAACTTCATTACAATGCTTTTGTGAGCTCGATTGTGAGAGAATATTGTTGTTATCTGAATAAATAATTAGCTTATATATCGCGATAATGCTAACACTTTCCAGTGAGTGTCCTCTACCATGACAGCACACACACAGAGCAACGGTGGCGTCGTTGTCTTTTATCTCACCCGTATTCCGATAAGCCCCGCCCTCCTGGGCAGGGATTGGCTGATGATTTCCCGCCTACACGGGTAGAATTGGATGGTCACGAGCGGCACCCAGATTGGACAGCGATGTAATCCAATCAGAGTGCAGCTCGCGAGGTTGTGTGTATATATTAGCCAGTCAGGAGGCAGAAGGCGGGAACTGTGTGAATGTAAGTGGAGAAAAAAATAATAATAAAACAGAAAACTAACACAGAACCATGTTGGCGAGTTAAAGCGAGTTTTAGGTTTATAAAAGGATCTCTCCGCCATACCGTCCTTCTTGAGCGGCGCTGCAGGCTGCGGGTCCTCCTTCCGCTCCGGCGGCGGGTTCTTCCGCTCCTTCTGCGACTCCTTCTTGGGCTGTCTGGCGGCCTGAGCGGCGGGTTTGCTGGCGGCGGCGGCGGCGGCCGCGTCTTTCCTCCTGTTCTCTGCCGCCTTCAATATGTCGAACGGGTCGGACTCGTCATCCAGCAGCTGGTCGAAGCGGTTGGTAACGACGCAGCCGAAACCGTCCTGCAGGTGTCCGGGCATGATGGCGCCCCGGCGGCGGGATTCTCCTCCGATTCGGCGCGGCTGGGGAGCGGAACGAAGAGGCTCGCCGAAGAGCAAACACAAGATGGACGCGGGTGACGTCGCCTTCTCTTCCGGCGCGCACCACATCCGGGACATTCAGAGTTTCCCGCCACACGGGGAGTGCAGTTCAGTTCAGACAACACACAACTACACAATCTCACTAAACTATACAATCTCACTAAACTACACAATCTCAATAAACAACACAATCTCTCTAAACACCAGAATCTCAGTAAACAACTACACAATCTCACTAAACACCACCACCACAATCTCACTAAACAACAACACCACAATCTCACTAAACAACAACACCACAATCTCACTAAACAACACCACCACAATCTCACTAAACACCACCACAATCTCACTAAACAACAACACCACAATCTCACTAAACAACACCACCACAGTCTCACTAAACACCACCACAATCTCACTAAACAACAACACCACAATCTCACTAAACAACAACACCACAATCTCACTAAACAACACCACAATCTCACTAAACACCACAATCTCACTAAACACCACCACAGTCTCACTAAACAACAACACCACAATCTCACTAAACAACACCACAATCTCACTAAACAACACCACAATCTCACTAAACAACACCACAATCTCACTAAACAACAACAATACAATCTCAGTAAACACCACCACAATCTCACTAAACAACACCACCACAATCTCACTAAACAACACCACAATCTCACTAAACACCACAATGTCTCTAAACACCACAATCTCACTAAACAGCACAATCCCAATAAACAACACAATGTGTCTAAACTACAAAATCTCACTAAACAACACAATCTCACAAAACAACACAAATATCACAAACAACAATCTCACTAAACAAAAACACAATCTCTGAACAACACAATATCACTAAACAACAACGTAATCTCTCTGAACAACAACACAATTTCACTAAACAGCAACACAAAACTAAACAGCAAAACAATAACACACTCTTCAGCGTGAAAATTGGTTGTTTGATCTAAATGTTGCGTTCTCGGCTTCGAACCTGCTTTGCTCTCAGATCATTTCAGCCAGCTGTGTACTCTCACCAGAGACAGCGACGATGTGCGCTTCTTCTTTGCGTTATTTTTTCTCCGTAACGTCTCTCCGTTATACGGTTATACGTTCTCCTTAAATTTTTGTGAGTCACACAGTAGCAGGTAGGACCTAAAGTTGGGAGCGGAGAACTGAAGAAACGTTGGACCACATGAGCGATTGGATTGGTCTGAGGAATCATTTGAGATAATGCTACAGGTTCCCACCACCAGAGGGCGCACAATAATACACTTACATCTGTAAGTGTGATCTGTGGTCCACTCTGAAGCGTTCATCTCTGTACTCTACTTTCTGAAGGGTCCCTCTGTAGGGGCTAAAATTAACGGCCGTTTGAAGTAGACTTCAGCGCTAATATTCGAAAACAATATTCTACAGTAAAATAATCAATGATACAGCTACAGCCTCCACAAAAACACATCACAAACACCTCTGGCCTTCTATACTGCACCAGTTTAGCATGCTAAATTAGATAGCCAGTTAGCTAACTGCTAGTAACGTAGCTGACATTAGTGGGATTTCAGTCTCAAATTGTATTCAGTAAAAAAGAATAGATTTTGCTGTTACCATGACAACCACTATTGATAGAGTTAGCTATATGTTACCTAATTAGTTAGCTTAGCGTTCAGATTTTGGGTCTTGACAATTTTGGGGGAGGAAAAGTCTTAGATTAGCAAATATCAGCTGACAAATTTGAGCCAAATACCCACACGTGTAGACTGAAAGTCAGCATCTACAAGGAGTTACATTTGAACATCACACTGTAAAGTTTAGGATATTTATTTGTTTTATCCTTCCATTTTCTGTACCACTTATCCTTCACAAGGTCACAGGGAGCCCGGAGCCTATCGCAGGGGACTCGGGGCACGAGGTGGGGGACACCCTGGACAGGGTGCCAGTCCATCGCAGGGCACAATCACACACCCATTCACACACTACAGACCATTTGGAAATGCCAGTCAGCCTACAATTCATGTCTGGACATGGGGAAGGAACTGGGGAAGGAAACCAGAGTACCCGTCGCTTTGGATAAAAGCATCTGCTAAATAAATAAATGTAAATGTAAATGTCACTATCCAGGAGAATCAGGTGGATTTGGACAAATCCTTGAAATCTCTGAAGCTCCTTGAGATACCAAACCTGTTTATCCATCACACTGAATATCAACACGGTTTTTAGCCAAATGCAAAGAATAAATTACCTTTACTATATTAATGTTTAGTTTTCTTACTGTTTGTAGACTGATCTATAAATATCTAAAATGTTCTTACACATCATTATTCAATGTACTGATTAAAGCAGTAAAGACTCACACACACTGAATATATAATCAAACCTGAGAATTTATTAGCCTTAAATTAGCTTTAAAACACCTCACTTAATACACTCCAAAAAATTGGTTACATGAGGAAGCAAAGGCAAATGCTGAAAGTGAAAGTAAAAGAAGAAATTGATTTTGTAAAACAATAGTTTAGCAAAAACACTCTAAAGCTTCCTTTTTATGCTAAATACAGTGGAACTACAAGGCTAATGCAGCTACCAAGTAATGGAAGTGTATAGACTCCATTTTACCTTCATGCATGTCTGTGTAAAGTTACATGTACAGTGGGGTCCAAAAGTCTCACTAAACAACTGCTTCTATTTTGCAAGATTTACAAATTTAATACAAAATGTTTAAATACAAATGTTATTATCAGCAATAACTTGAGTGAAAGAAAAATTTTATAGAATATTTATATGAATTTGAAAATTGATACGTCTCCCTTTTGCTTTAATGACAGTGTGCACTTGAGCTTGCACGGACTCCACAAGTTTGTGGAAAACCTGATGATTCTTGTTAGATCAGATTCATGAGACTGTCGTCTGAACATGTTCTTTAGCGGAAGGGAAAAATCTCAAGGAATGTCCGACCTTCAAGGAGTTACAAACATCATCATATCACAAATTTGCTTACATTTAAACAGTGACCAACAAATCACACAGAATATTTAATATTTAACATTTTGAACATTTCCTTTTCTTTGGAAAGTTATTAATGAAAAAATAAACAACCAACTAACAAAAT
This sequence comes from Pangasianodon hypophthalmus, assembly GCF_027358585.1. Taxonomy (NCBI): domain Eukaryota; kingdom Metazoa; phylum Chordata; class Actinopteri; order Siluriformes; family Pangasiidae; genus Pangasianodon; species Pangasianodon hypophthalmus. The sequence goes on from NC_069713.1 coordinate 1,379,993, forward strand.
TTCAGTGTGGTCTCAGACTTTTGGACCCCATTGTATATAAACCCAGTTTATGCAGCTGCAGTTTGACTTGACAATAAAACACCAAACCAAATAAAGCTAATGCTGTGATTAGTTTAAAATTCCTGAACAAAATGTCCCAAAATTCCACCAAAACACACACAAAATCAAATACAAAGTGTAATCTGTTCTAGATTCCTCACATTTCCACCTTTTCTTTAAAACTGAGTTATTTTAATGATCATTAGCAAACTATTTTAAAACTTATTCAAACCATGAAGAGCTACACCTACCAAACCTCCACCGAGTGCTGGTTTATAATCTGGACAAAAATAACACACAAGAACGCTTTTTAATGCTAACACAAGACGGTTTCACACGATACAATTTCTATTCTTATAGGAACAGTTTGATATTTTCTGACACCACTGAATCACTGCTGCGATATGATTTAGTAGGTTCTGATCGATATGTGACCAACTTTGTAAAGAATCTGGGGTACGCACCAGCTGTTTGTCTTATCACTTTATAAGCAGGTTAAACATTTATTGGAGGATTGGCCGATAAATAAGCCCGATTTATTCGGTCTACCAGCAGGGGGCAATGACGTTTCAATGCTGTTGTCCTTTTGGAGCGCCAAAGAAGCCTTTTTTTACCCGTTCTCCAGCTCCAGCTCTTCTATCTTCTGCTGATGAAGCCGGAGGCAGTGGAATTATAGAACTGAATTCTGGAACCACGATATCAACATCCTACACACACACAGACACACACGGTCATATTTCCACCAACATTATGCTAAAAGTCATAGAGACTGGAACACACTATACAGCCACTACATGAAGACACTTCCTGTTTCTAAACTCAAAGATGTAGAGTTCTACTGTCAGGTTTGTGCATGCTAGCTATATGGTCTTCAAGACACGCCCCCTCAGAACCCCTCTCCTTTCACTCTTAAAGGTCAGGCAGCTATACAATTATAACTTTAGCATTCACATAAACACATGTAGGTGACACACACACACACACGGTGCAGGAGGTGAATGTTACCTGAGCTTCGCTGTTGTTCTTCTGACACCACTGCTCAAAGTATTTCTTTGCAGCTTCCAGTTTATCTGTTTGTTTGCAATAAACTATGATGTGCTTCTCAGAAAATGTGTTTGGCAGCAGTTTGGACACCTGCAGGGACAAAACACACATCAAAGGCATCAAACACTAATCTGTCTTTCTTTCTTTCTTTCTTTCTTCCTTTTTAATCAGTGTTATGCTGTGTGTGTTATTCCATAATTGACAGGTACACACAGTGTTAGAACCAGAAACTTTGAAACTGTGAACTTTTGTCCAAGAACGTTTGTCCAGGAACTTTAGCCCAATAGCTTTAGCCTGACGAATTGAACGAAGGAACCTTAGCCCATGAACTACAACCTAAGATCTTGTGCTCAAGAACCTAAACCCAGGAAACTGAGCCCATGAAGTGTAGTCCAGGAACTTGAGCCAAGGAGCTTAAGACCAGGAACTTGGTTACAGTTGTGGGTGATTGCTTTAAGACTACATGAGGAGGAGACCACCTAAAATTTAAATAAATGTGGTTTCTGGTGGACAGTGCAATCCGTGTGAACATCATCTTTGAAGCCGCCAACAGATACCTCCGATAGGAATCCATTGACTCATGGCTTCTATGGCAGATTCAAGCAGAATGAACATGACTGATATCTCGAATATCAGCACTAGTCAGACTCACAGAGGACTCAGAGCTGCAGCAGTCACTCAGTAACTGAATCCATAACTGTTTTACACAACTTGTAAAGCTTGTCATTTTATCTTTGCAATTAGTAAATAAAGTGTAAGTATAAAGTTATGTTTGTTATGTGCTTTTGTTTTGTATTTTTATTGTTTATTTATAGATCTAGCTAGCTGTCAATACCTTCTTCACTAAAATTTATCTAGTTAGGTAGCAGTTTAGCTGCTTTATAGTGTGACATGTCAAACACTACTAATTTTGTCGACTTGCTTTGACATGGGACCGAGAATTAAACAGGAGACCAGTCCAACAGATGAAAGAAGAACACACACACACACAGTATATATATATATACTATGGGGATCGAAAGTTTGGGCACCCCAGGTAAAAATTTGTATTAATGTGCATAAAGAAGCCAAGGAAAGATGGAAAAATCTCCAAAAGGCATCAAATTACAGATTAGACATTCTTGTAATATGTCAAAAAAAGTTAGATTTTATTTCCATCATTTACACTTTCAAAATAACAGAAAACAAAAAAGGCGTCTGCAAAAGTTTGGGCACCCTGCAGAGTTTATAGCATGCACTGCCCCCTTTGGAAAGCTGAGACCTGACAGTGTCATGGATTGTTCTCAATCATCATCTGGAAAGACCAGGTGATGTCAATCTCAAAGGTTTTAAATGCCCGGACTCATCTGACCTTGCCCCAACAATCAGCGCCATGGATTCTTCTAAGCAGTTGTCTAGAAAACTGAAACTGAAAATAGTTGACGCTCACAAAGCAGGAGAAGGCTATAAGAAGATAGCAAAGGGTTTTCAGATGCCAATATCCTCTGTTCGGAATGTAATTAAGAAATGGCAGTCATCAGGAACAGTGGAAGTTAAAGCAAGATCTGGAAGACCAAGAAAAATATCAGACAGAACAGCTCGCAGGATTGTGCGAAAAGCAAGTCAAAACCCACGTTTGACTGCACGATCCCTCCAGAAAGATCTGGCAGACACTGGAGTTGTGGTACACTATTCCACTATAAAGAGATACTTGTACAAATATGGTCTTCATGGAAGAGTCATCAGAAGAAAACCTCTTCTACGTCCTCACCACAAAAATCAGCGTTTGAAGTTTGCAAATGAACATATAGACAAGCCTGATGCATTTTGGAAACAAGTTCTGTGGACCGATGAGGTTAAAATAGAACTTATTGGCCGGAATGAGCAAAGGTACGTTTGGAGAAGAAAGGGCACAGAATTTAAGGAAAAGAACCTCTGTCCAACTGTTAAGCATGGAGGTGGATCAATCATGCTTTGGGGTTGTATTGCAGCCAGTGGCACAGGGAACATTTCACGAGTAGAAGGAAAAATGGATTCAATAAAATTTCAGCAAATTTTGGACGGTAACTTGATGCCATCTGTGAAAAAGCTGAAGTTAAAGAGAGGATGGCTTCTACAAATGGATAATGATCCTAAACACACCTCAAAATCCACGGTGGATTACATCAAGAGGTGCAAGCTGAAGGTTTTGCCATGGCCTTCACAATCTCCTGACCTCAACATAATTGAAAATCTATGGATAGACCTTAAAAGAGCAGTGCGTGACAGACAGCCCAGAAATCTCAAAGAACTGGAAGACTTTTTTAAGGAAGAATGGGCAAAGATACCTCAAACAAGAATTGAAAGACTCTTGGCTGGCTACAAAAAGCGTTTACAAGCTGTGATACTTGCCAAAGGGGGCAGTACAAGATATTAACTCTGCAGGGTGCCCAAACTTTTGTAGACGCCATTTTTTTGTTTTCTGTTATTTTGAAAGTGTAAATGATGGAAATAAAATCTAACTTTTTTGACATATTATAAGAATGTCTAATCTGTAATTTGATGCCTTTTGGAGATTTTTCCATCTTTCCTTGGCTTCTTTATGCACATTAATACAAATTTGTACCTGGGATGCCCAAACTTTCGATCCCCACTGTAGATATGCTGTACACTTCAATAACATACACCTGTGCTTCCCCTATTTAAAAAACCATCAGACGCTACTGGTTACAACCCTTAGCTATCCAAAAGAACCTTTGAGAAACCCAGTTTCCTAGTAGTGTAAAGTTAGTAGATAGTAGATAGTGTATAGTTTTATTGAACCAAATTTAAATGAATGCTGTGTGAGTAAAGTAAATGAGCCTTAGCTAATAGCTGTTGTGACGGCGGGCGGACAGCCTGCGCGCATAAAACACACAACACTCCTCACACGACTGCCGAAAGGTGCTGAAAGGACAACTCCACTTCAGCACCCCCAATGTTTTGGATAGTTGGAGTGCACGTGGCTCAGAGGCGGAGCGTTTTGATTCTTCACGTCCGGCAGCTAATCCCCGGCGTAGTGCCAGTCTACCCTCCTGGAGGAGTTGGAGGGATATAAATGGAGCCCGCGGCAGCACAGAGAGGGAGGTAAGGAACAACGGCAACTTTACTAATTTATGTCTGTCTGTCTCTTCTTTCAGAACACGATGTCAGCGGGGAAGACGAGCCTTTTCTGCCACCAGCCACCCCCGTGCCACTGTAAAAGCTGACTCCTCAGAGCGCCGCTACCCCGAGATTGCTGCGCCAGTCTTCACCTTCATGTCCTTCTCCTCACCTTGCACGCTTAAATTCCCTTCACGTTACCTCACTGTAAATGTCACTGTAAATAAAGAGCACTTTTCCCCGACTTAAGGACTCTATTCTGTGACTGTGTTGGTGTCCAGGTCTCGCTCATCACACTGTTAAAGTAGACTTTTAGGCTGTTCCTGTTTTGTAAAAGTGATCCAAAAGATGTCTGCATGAAGGAGAATGGAGTCTTTTTTGAGAAATGACACTTGATATGTACCTGTTCCTTGCGGATTTGAAAGGCTTTGCTGGGGTTATTCTTGCAGTAGAAATAGACGCTGTCGATGGGGTTTTCCTCCTTCTTGCCATAATCTATACCAAATACCTGCAAGATCGGTATTATGAGTGAATCCCAAATCACAGAATTCCCCAAATTATCATTATCAAAGTTTAAAGTAATTTATTAGTTTTTTTATTTTTTGTTTTCATACTTTGACAACAAAATCTTCAGGCTTCAGGTCAATGTCGATATCATCAGGTTTGGATTCAGCCACCTCCTTGGCCAACTGTTCCTAAAAAAAAAAATAAATCAATAATTTATCTATCATCTGCCAAACACATATAACACATGTACCAACCCCTGTGCTTGAACCTGGTACCAGTGTTCCTGCTTCCTTTAAAACAGAGCCTAACCAGAAACTTATGCTCCACAATGAGCCTCCTCCAAACCCCTAATATTTAGAGGCCCTGAAGAGTGGTTGCTACAGTTACATACCAGTACTATGTTTACTCCTACCGATTTACTCCTAAATTTAGCTTTCCATTCCATTCTGGTTATTACTGAGAATAACATAGCATGAATACTCAAATAACCACCATCAATAGTTTGTTTCGAATGCATTCTGCTTGTTTGTGGCAAAGCCTGAAAATTTCCAACATTCTAGTAAGAACTCTAGCATTGGGATGGAGCCTTAAAATATTTTGCTCAACTGCATAAGGAATGCAAAAACTATGCCATTCATTTCTGCTATGTTTGTGCTGATTTGCCATAACTTATTCCTTAGACATTACAATATCTCTGGCAGAGCAGTGAGCAGAGCAGTAAGCTGCTCTCCATCCATCTCATCCAAATACCTGTCTCGTTCGTTTGCGCTCGCGTGGTGATGGTTTGTTACCGTTGCTGTTGTTGTTTTTTTTTTAAGATATGGAATTCTGTGTTTTAGATTCGTGCCAGATATTATCACATGTAACGACACTTTTTTAAGATAATCATCAATGCACTGTGATCTTACCTGTAAATATGTACTGTAACTACTCTAGCTGTACTAATACTGTAGTGGGACTGACGCTTGATTTTGTCCAATAAAAATGAATAAAACTATATAATTGTATAACTGTATAATTAAAAGTCTTTCTGCCCCTTAAAAAAACATTTATTTACCCCAGAACTGCACAGCTGGAAAACAAACCATCTGGCAAACCATCTGGCTAACATCTGGCTGTAGAAAAAGGCAAGCATGTGCTCTGAGATAAAATATTTTTAAAAAAGGGGGGAAAAAAGGGAAATAGTTGCAGTGTTTGTTTTAATAGCACAAACCAAGCACAAATGAACGGCACCGGTTTGGAGCGATTTACGCGACATGGGGTGGAGAGGGATGTCACACAGCCAGAAAAAAAAGTTTATTATCTCAAACAACAAACCAGCACAAACATTCGTTTTTGCGGCACAAATCAGCACAAACGAATGGCATGGTTTCTGTAATTATGTAATTTCATGGGGTGCCAACTTCACTGAGATTTAGCTCGTTATTCCGATTATAATTTTGGTTGTTTTTTTGGGATATTACTCCGTTTATCTTCCTATTTAGCCATTGTTAATTATCACTCAAAGGAAAAGGTTAACATGCCGATTTATGTAACGTGCTATTCTTTGATGCTAACCACTGTTTAGCCCATTAGCCCATAAAAACGAAGGTTTGATTACACACTAGCATTTGGGATACAACTCTGACTGAACTGATAATGGTAAATACATAAGCGAAGGTTGTGACCTCTGACCTTTGACACGTTAAGGGCTGTTTCAGGTGTTGTCTGTCCCACACACTTGTACAAGCGTCTGCAGACAACATTCTTCAGGATGGAGCGAGCATCGGACAGCTCTGGACGAGAGGAGTACAGGATCTGCTCGAAAATGTTATCTGTGGAAGGGTAAAGAGGACATTATTTCCAAAAGTCATATCAAACTTACACACACACACACACACACACACCCCAAATTAAAGTTATGGGTGTGCAGGAGTTAGGCCTGTACAAATAATCAGTTATATGATATTTCACAATATTCAACCAAACGTTGTGATTTTTGTGAACACTTAAAATATCATCATTACATAACATCATTAATTTTTTATTTTTGTATTTTGTGTAAGTCACAAGAGCAGTTAGCATTTTGTTCACTAACCAGATTTTGTTGTGTCGTACCATTTTCTTAATTGCAGAACTATTATGTATAATTCAAACATAATATTATGATAATAAAATAAGATCATCTATCATAGTTTGGTTTGTTAGCTTCTCAGTTTAGACACAATTATGGCTTGAAATTTCAAACGCTTAGCTCTTGATTGACTCTTGATTGATTCACTAGGTAATGAATGCATATAATCACTATTAATTGTGCAACTGATAATCAGCATATTAAAGGCTAATTAGCTGACCTGTGAGCTTGGTGTAGGCCTCCATGTCGTCTATGGCCTCTGACATTTTGTACATCTTTCCGCCGGTTCCCTCGATCTGAATGTAAGAATCGGCCTTCACCAAGGCTTCTGATATCCTACAATGTGGTTATTTTTGTAGTTTAGCTACCAGCTATATGGAGATGCAGCTGCATGTGTGACAAAATCTGACCATTACACTATAGCAGTACGATGTCATAAAAAGTCAGAGATCCAACGCAGGAGTAAGACGATATATCAGTACAAAGGTACATGCACAAACTGGTTTTAGCAACAAAGATGAAGTTTAAGTTAAATTGGATCAGCCAATCTCAAACAACTGACACCTTTCTTGTAAAATAACCCATGGAGCACTATCAATTATCATTTGGGCATTTTGGAATAGACGTGGTGAGGCCACACCACAAATGCCGAATGGTCTCTGGCAATACCAGACTTTGCCCTTAGGCCTCTATGAAGCACCAGCAACCTTCAGTGGCTCATGGATATCATCCATAGAGTCCCCTCTATTGCTTTCTTAAAATGTATCTGGACAAGGTTGTGGTTCAATGGACATGGCCAAAAAACTTGTGCATCTTAGGAAAGTGCTAGAACCACTTTTTTGGGGCAGAAATTGCCATCAACTCAAAGAAGTGTCATCTTGAGGCCTGTTGAAACCACAGGAGAAAAACATTTAAGTCATGAACAACTTTTCCACTGTCTATTACCAAGACCAAGGTCTAAGCTTTTCTTGAGTTGGCAAGGTACGATAGATGCTTTATCCTTAACTTTCTCTGAAAAGAGAGAGCCTTAGCAGCTGCCTTTCATCTGTCACACCAAGGTATCAGAGGTTGGGCTGAGAGGCCAACAGGTAGGGGTTTAAATTTTGTAAACTAGTGCCCACAATGCAAAAATCTGCAGAAGTGGAGCGGCAGGCATTGGCTGTTAAGTGGGTTATTGAAGACCTGCTCTAACACCTCAGCAGGGGGCCTTCCATTCTTTTCATAGTCCATACTCCCTCCAGTGGATGGGGTAAAGGACTTCAACCCCCTCGTTACCAAGAACTACACGTTGTGTTATATCAGGTTTAAGCTCATCCTCTTTGAAAACAGGAAGCTTAAAGTCACTACTGTAACACACTGAAAACCATCATACCAGACCTGACAGTTATCATACTGGGAAGTAGTTGTTTTCTTACACCTTTCACTGCAGGCTGGCAAAGAGAACACAGATGTATTAGTACTGGTATAATTCAAATAATGATGGAAATTATACTCACATTTCCTCAATGATCTTGGTCACTTTGTGCTGATAGGCTCTGCGGTGTAGGCAGTGTCTTGTGTGAAACATGTCATATAAATCATGGACTTCCTGTAGAAAAGAGAGTGTGCATTAAATGCACCGTTTGCTAAATATTAAATGTTCACAATATCCTTTTTTATGTAAATGCATTCTCTTTAAGCTATGCAAAGTCACTTTCAAGGAGGATATCCATAGAAGGGATGCTGTCAGTGGCTATGGCTATCTGACTGTTCTGGAAATGCCTGGATGGCTCTCTGAATTTACAAAGCACTGTACTACCAACTTTCATAAATTCAGTAATATTACTGGAAATATTTCAAAGTTTTAAAGACACTTTTTATCGCCCTCTTGAGTACTGAGCTTTATAACCACCACAGTACTGGAAGAAAGCATGTTGAATATGAACAACAGGAACATGCGTTAGCAAAAAATTTGATTTGATTGGCATTCTCATTTGTGTTCTTAGGATATGTTTATGCACTTATACCAAATATAGTCCACTAGCCAAGACCTATTTAGTGTCTGGAATTTTTCTTTCTGGAACTATGAGGCTAATGTAGCTACCACTTAATGAACACTAATAACCATCAGTTTAGCTTTGTGCTGTTACAATCATATTAAATATTCAGACACCAGACTGAGTGCATCATGGGTAAGAGCATACCTTGTCTCTGGCACAGATGAGCTTCTTCCCCTTGACCTCACACACACGGATGAATTTGAGGAAACGGAGGTGGTCTGAGCTGTTCTTGATGCCCAGGTGATATGAGTCTCTGTTCATATGGAAAATATATTATGGTGCTTTATAAATATAAAATGTTCCAAATAGAGTTTATTTCTTAGCAATATAACTTTAATATAACTTTTTTTATAACTCAAAACTCCTTCAGCTAGTTAACTATGTTAACAGTTATTTATGTTTCTATAAAAGTTTTTTTATTCAATTATTCAACAATTAAATTTTTATGTCAATATGGTACAAGTATGATTATGTGATACCTCTATACGTCAACGTTAATATATATGCTAATATTAATACATTAACATTAATATAACTTCCAAGTAAAACAAAGTCTTAATGACAGACTCACCTGGCGAAATAATCCCACTTGTCCACATCAATGCTGGTTCTCTTATTTGCCACAATCTCATACAAAAAGGACTTTTCCTCAGGTCTTCCTTTGTACTTCCACTAATGGAAGAAGAAATCAAGAAATCAGTTCAGCTGCCAGGTTTCAACTTATAAATGAAAATGAAAAGAAAAAATCTCTACTGTATTTGGTGAGGCAGCTGAGTCCAGTGGTCCTGCAATTTGTTCTTTGATAAATTCGAGATCAGTGGTAGAGAGACCATATTTCTTCATCACAGGCTCCAGATTATTCTCCTTCACCAGATGGTCAAACATTTGCACCGACGCAATCTCATGCTGCAGGGAAAAAAGGGGTGGCACCAACATAACAACCATGCATTACATAGTGCACATGCAGGCAGGCTTGCTTAATAGGTTTTCTACCCTATCTAGCCCTGTTTTGTTTTACTGATGAAAAGAGAATAAAAACAATAGCTAATAATGCTGCAAAGCTCTATTTGTCCAACACATCTTCCACATATTATATTAGCAAAAGATTGTTATAAGCTAGCTGGACATAATGGGCCATTTATTAAGATGAATATGAACAGATAAATTGATGAATTATTAATTATGGAAATTATTACTTAAAGTTTCTCTAAGCGTAGCAGATGAGCGCTCGATTTTCTTTACAGCAGAGCGCATTGAATTAACACAAACATTGACGCTATTTTATTAATTCAACAAATCAAAATAGTAAATTAAAAGTGTTATAAAATCTCTTATATCTCACACACCTTACAATTTCACCACCTTGATTTAGAATCTCGTGACTTAAGTTGCGCTCGAGTAACTGTCAGAGCTCCATATAAAAAAATAAAATATAAAATAACAGTCTGTGCTGGATCAAGTGCTATTCTATGTGCTGCTGAATAATGAGTGTGGAAGCCATTTTGTTAAATTAAACCAGTGATTAATGTGAGAATTACAACTAGCTCTAATCATGCAGTGATATATTGGTAATATACGAGACTCCTGTTAGATTTATTTCAACTCTCACCATCTTCTCATTCAGACATCATCATATTAGTCTTTTGTAATTTTTTTAGTTTTAAATGATCTCTTGTTTTATCATATTACTTTTGAAAGTGAAGATGAAAAAAACACTAATTTCCTTCTTCAGTCTGTATTTTCTATCCCTGATTTTTTCAGGTTTAAAGGTGAGTGTTTGTGTTTACTGGCAGTAAACACATTTTGGCTATTGAAAAACTCCCTCTCGGACACTTCTCCTGAAGAAAATATCTGGGCCCGCAACACCCTGGAGAAATTGAGGACCACTTTCTCTGGCCTGGGGTGAACGCTGAGGTCCATGTGTTCTGCCAGCAGTGCCACCAGTTTCAAAGGACTACCCCCTACAATCCTGCTCCCATGCCTCTCATCCCACTCCCCATTATCGGCGTCCCCTTCGAGAGGATAGGCATGGACCTCATAGGGCCACTGCCGAAGTCTGCTCGGGGCCACAACTACATACTGCTCATCATGGACTACGCCACTCGAAACCCCGAGGCAGTCCCACTTCGGAAGGCCACCTTCCGGAACATCGCCCGTGAGCTCCTGCTCCTCTTCACCTGGGTTGGAATCCCAAAGGACATCCTCACCAACCAAGGTATCCCCTTTATATCAAAACAAATGGATCAAAACTAGTGGCTCTGTGTTAGCTGCTGTAGGTGAAGCACCTGAGGACGTCCGTCTACAACCCCCAGACAGAGGGGCTGGTGGAAAGTTTCAACCAAACATTGAAGAGGATGCTACGGAGTGTGGTAGACAAGGAGGGGTGGAACTGCAACCTTCTCCTCCCCTATGTCCTCTTCGCCGTCCAAGAGACTCCCCAGGTGTCCACCGGTTTCACCCCCTTTGAGCTCCTCTCCTGATGGCGACCTCAAGAACTGCTGGACGTGGCCTGGGAGGCATGGCAAAGCAGCCCTCCCCCTACTGCTCCCTCATTGATTACTTTCAGTATGGCAGCCAGGTAAGCGGCAGACACTCAAATATATCACACATATATAAATCTGCTAAAAAAGTGATCACACATCAGTGTGATTGGGCACATCACTTCCAGTTTTCAAATTGTTTTGCCGGGAGTTTCTTGCCTGTGTCGGCGTCTTAACTATACTGTTTCTTTCTTTTTTAAATCAATAATTTTGCGCTATCGTTTTCATCTGTTGTATTTTTCATGTTCTCTTCTACCGCATTTTCATTTTTTTTCTCTCGAAGAGCGCTTTTGTATTTTGTCAAGATAGTGAGCGGAGGCCATTCACACCGGATCTACGCCGTCTGCAATAATATCAACAAATCTTCGACTAAGGTGCGTTAAACAACATGTCTAACATTCAGCTTGTTCAGTGTGTTGAGTGCAGGATGTTTAGTCACTCTTCCTCCGTCGTTAGTATTAGCTTTATTTCTGATAAATGCATGTTAGTTAGCTGTCTGACGGAGAAGATTGCAGCATTAGAGGTGCGCGTCCAGACTCTAGAGAGGGTGAGTGAGAGTGAGAGCAGCGTAGTTTCTGTAGGGGAAAGTCTGGATGCCTTAGGCGGAGATAGTAATATCCCCAACTCCGACATTAGAGCCCTCACAGCAGGGCGAATGGGTGACGACTCGGCGGCATAATCGCAAAGCCAAAGCTAACGCTAAGGCTCGCCCACAGGAGCACCACTCCTCTCCGCTTCACGTGTCCAACAGGTTTGCTCTCCTCAGTGAAGCACCTGCTGAGAAACCTGAAAGAGCGCTGGTTATAGGAGACTCTATCTTGCGGCACGTGAAATTAGCTAGGCCTTTAGGGGCACCAGCAGCTTTAGTTAGGTGTATACCGGGAGCCAGGGCGCCGGACATAGCAGGTAATCTTAGGGTCTTAGGCAAGCACAGGTTCTCAAAGATAGTTATTCATGTAGGAGCTAATGATATATGCCTTCGTCAGTCTGAGGTTACTAAGAGTAACATTGTAGAGGTGTGTAAATTAGTGAAGGCGATGTCCGATGCTGTAGTATGCTCTGGCCCCATCCCAATGCGGCGTGGCGATGTAGCTTACAGCAGGTTATGGTCCCTGAACTGCTGGATGTCCAGGTGGTGCTCCGAAAACAATGTGGGCTTTATAGATAATTGGACTATCTTTGAGGGCAAGGCAGCATAGTACGTAGTCTCAGAACAGGCCTAGTCAATTGGTGACAATCCAGGGCCAAGGCCAGGGAGCAGACAAGCAGGCTAAACTGACCGTATGCTAGCTGCACTGAGTCGTCACTTAGGTTCCACTGTATTGAGACTGTGTCTGTTCCCCGAGCTAAACAAAATTATAGACATACTCAGACTCGCGCCACAGTACCTCAGCGAACTTTTGGTCTTTTATGATCCGCCACGCCTACTCAGATCAAAAGGTGCAGGCTCTTTGTTGGTACCTTGAATAGTGAGGGCTACAGCTGGGGGTAGAGCTTTCTCTTACAAAGCCCCACAGTTATGGAACAGCCTTCCACTTAGTGTTCGGGGCTCAGACAAAGTCTCAGTGTTTAAGTCTCGACTGAAAACATGTTTCTTTAGTCAAGCCTTTTGTGAATAGTTTTTTTCTTAGGTAATGGAGCAGGTCTGGAGGGTATCACAGGCATAGAGTGTTGTGGTGAACTGGGATGTTTGGATGCTGTTGCCCCCCGACTCTCACGCGTTCACTCAGGTTTATCGACGGTGGAGTGGCTGCTTTATGTCCCAAGACGCCCTCATGTCTGTGTTAGCTTCTGGCTCTCCCTTTTAGTTATGCTGTCATAGCTAGTCTTGCCGGAGTCCCTGCTTGCACTCTGCACGCAAAGTACATTATCCTTAACCATTAGAGGACAAAAGCTTACCTAATAATCTCTCCCTCTCTCTCTCTCTCTCTGTCAAGCTACACATGCTACTTCTGAGATGCCAGTGATCCTGACCCCTTCTGCTCTCCGGACCTGCTTGACCCATCCTGATGCCCTACTTCTGGTTAGAGTTCTCATCGGTTGAGTTTGCTCGCTGCTGCTGGGGGTGGCCCCATATGGACGGCCTGAAGAACCATTTGGATTGCTGGGGATGGTTCCACCTGGGGGCTGTGGAGATGGCTTGGGGATCTCATATGGGGAGCTGTACTGTATGGCTTGGGACTGCGATTGCTGTGGTGGCTTTGGGGCTGCTGTTGCCACGAACACCTTCGTACTCAGGACTCCATCAGTGGACAGTGGATAGATTTTAACCAACCAGACTCCTTGTGAAAACTGTGGTGAATTTACTGGTTGCACAATTGCACTATTTGTCCATATAGTACACAATAATAGAAGGGATTTATTTATAATCGCACTATCCCTTGCACCCAGATGAGGATGGGTTCCCTTTTGAGCCTGGTTCCTCTCAAGGTTTCTTCCTCATATTGTCTCAGGGAGTTTTTCCTTGCCACTGTTGCTCATTAGGCATAAATTCACATATTTACAATATATTTTTTGAATCCATTTATTTCTGTAAAGCTGCTTTGTGACAATATAAAAATGCTATACAAATAAAATTGAATTGAATTGAATTAAAAAAGTGGACTGAACCTGCCCTTCCGGTGTCTGCGTTTGTGAGTCTTTCCACAGATCATCTGGTCCACCATGACATTAAAACCCCACCGGGAGTCATGGTCAGACAGCGGGCCTACTGCGTCCCAGAGGCTTGCCATAAGGCAATCAAGGAGGAGATCAGCCGGATGCTTCATGATGGAGTCATTGAGAAGTCCACCAGCCCCTGGTCCAGCCCCACAGTCGTGGTGCCCAAGCCCGACGGAAGCATCTGGCTGTGTAATGACTTCCAGCGGCTCAACCAGGTTTCTGAATCCAACATCTACCCCCTCCTTGGGGTCGACGACCTGGTGGAGTGGCTAGGGAGGGCCTGGTTCATCTCCACCCTGGATTTGTCCAAGAGATACTGTTCCAGCAACTAATGGACATCGTCCTGCGGCCTCATTGCCAATACGCCGCTGCTTATATTGAAGATGTGGTGATCCACTCCTGCACCTGGTCTGACCACCATCTCAGGGAGGTCCCAGGTGAGCTCCGGAAGTCCGGGCTAACCGCCAATCCCAGGAAATGCCACCTGGGGCTAACAGAGGCACAGTACCCGGGGTACCGCATCGGCAGCAGAAGGAGGTGGAGGCTGTCAGTAACTACCCACATCCAACCACAAAAAACAAGTACATGCCTTTTTGGGGTTGGCAGGGTATTATCGTCGTTTTGTGCCCAACTTCTCCTTGATTGCCTCTCCCCTCTCAGACCTTACTAGGAAAGGCCAGGCGGACCACTGGTGGTACCTGTCCCTACAGGACTTTAATTTTACTGGGAAACACCAAGCAGGGGCTCAGCACGGTAACGCGGATAGGCTCCACTGTCAATTCTCCCTCTGGGCCCATTGCGTACCCCTATTGTTTTGGACAGCTTGAATGCGCATGGCTGCGAGGCGGAGCAAGGAAATTCTACTCGGCTGGCAGCCAGTGAGTGCGACAGCAAACATCTACCCTTCGGCAGAAGACTGGAGAGTATAAAAGGAGCCAGCGGCCGCTCTTTAGACAGACTAGGCAACTAATGGCTCTCTCTTTTTCCCACACAGAATCTCTTTTTCCCACACCCCACTTCATCACCCATGCTCACCTTAACCCTCATTTGCTTCCTGCACTGTTTATAAAAATAAAGAGCATGTTTCCCACACTCCTGCTTCTTGGTGTCTGTGTTCAGCCCTTCTGGGGTCCCGTACTGCCACACTGTTGATACTGCATTTGCATCTGTCTCAGCTTTTCCATAGTGACAATAATATATAACATTGTATCACATATGTTGCTATGACCAGCATGCACAATAGCTACTGTGAATGCTTACTGGACAAAATAGCATGTGTGAGAAGATAGACTAGATAACCTTTCTGACCAGAGATAAAGTCTGTTATATTAGGCAGACAGAACTGTATTTATGGGTTCCTATTTTGGACAAATTTAAACAATAGCATGTCACTCTATCTTGTAGCAAACATTTTCTTTACTGGTCTGATTAACAGTCATATTCATAGTCTGAGAGAAGTAATTGCCATGGTTACACAAACTGACAGGCAGCATGTGTAGCTCATAGTTTGCTTGCTACAAGAGCAAATTCTATTTTTAAAAATAGAGCTGTTTTTGCATCTAGCCTGAGGAGCAGGAATGATGCTGTGATCAGTGTTTATGCAGTTCTTACCTTCCATTTGTAATCAGGCCGGACATTTGGTATAAACAAGCTGTCAAACAGATGAGAATATGGGCCGTGACCTGTGGATAATTGTAAACAATTTTTAAAGTATTTCTTCTTTTTGTTTTTTTGTGAAATTAATTTTGTGACTTCTTTAATGTGAAGTACCAAAACCACAAATCACCCCCTACACTATGAACTATATTCTTAAATTCTTATATTCCTACATGATGTGCTTGACTATCTGTTATTTAGTGACATCTTGAAATGAACAGTAATGTTTTACACTAAACAGACTCACACTTTTTCATGTTTTACTTATATTACTGACAGAAATAGAAGAGAAACAGAAGTGAGTTTCTCAGTGTGAAAACACAACTGCACTAAAAGTGGCACACTACGAGACATAACAACTGTGTAAAGAACATCTAAGATTTAAAACTAAGAACAGAAATAGGACGTGTGTGTGTGTGTGTGTTCACCCAAGTCATGGCACAAGCCAGCGATCTGAACACACAGGATGTCTTTTTCCGTGATGCCGAGTTCTAGCTGTTTTTCACTCAAAGCTTTAACGAGACAGCCTGCTAAATACCCGACACTGAAAAACACACAAAACCCAAGTTTCATGAAATATATAGAACTGCCTGACTTCGTTATCACACTAACTATTTTGTCTCATATAGTCCTCATTTCATGTGGGACATAATCACTCTCTTGCTTCTTGCCTTAAATTGAAACAGCTTATTTTTTAATCATCTGCTCTTATAGCAGTAGGTTAACTAACAGTAGATAGTGAGTTACACAGAACTATTTGATTTGCGTAATATTAGCTATGTAACCCGACTCTAAATAGGATGAACTTTCCCTGCGTAAATATTAACCTAATTTTTGGACTTAATTAGCCGATTATGAATACGCCTCATAGAAAAAAACCACAGGGGTGTGGCATGTTTTGATGATACAACACTTGATTTAATGTTTTGTGTTGAGATGTTTTAGTTGATTTGTTAGTATTCATATTAAAACATTTTACTTTACTGCTTTATGTTAAGAGAGTCATTGATGTTATCTTGTGCATGTATTGTCCAGCATGCAATGGATTTACGAGTGAATGAAAAACTACAGGTCACAGTATATAATATATTCACATACACACAAACACACACACACACACACACACACACACACCCTATGGAGTGTTCAAAGCGGTTGTGTGAAGCTCCAGGAAACACCAAGTATGCTCCTCCCAGCTGTTTAATGTTCCGCAGTCTCTGGAACTGAGGAGTGTCGATGATCCGCACCAGCAGAGGGTGGAACTCGATGTGACCATGGATCGGGTCATTAAACACCTGAGCAAGAGAATATATGCTAATATTATTTTTACTTTAGCATTATTTAAGATCTCAACTCATTTCCATCCATCATTAAGCTATAAGGAATTTCCATGATGCACACTCTCAGTTTCAGAATCAACGTTTTCAGCCGAGCTGCCAGCCCATCCACAGCACTGCATTTATGACGGCGGGCCGGCAGCCCGCACACTGAAACCAGCAAGCGCTCCACAGTCTACTGCTGCCATGGTGCTGAATGGACAGCGCCACTTCAGCAACACCTGTGTTGTGGAGAGCACGGGAGCGTGAGGCTCCCGGGAGCAAGGTAATCAGGCAAGGCTGGGCCAGTGAGGGCAGCGGCATCTCCCTACCGTCCTGGAGATGACGGGGGAGTATAAAAGGGACCTGCGGCCAGGGTAAGGGAAGGACACTTGGGCTTATTCCCATGACTGACCCTCTTCTCTGTTTCTCTTGTTTAGATGATGAGGAGGAAGATTCCCCGAGCTGTCGCCGGCACCCCAGCCTGTCTGCCTGCTGTCTGCAGAGCCCCTTGGGCCCCGCCACTACCGCACAGCCATTCCTGCACCGTGCCCTGTCCAGGGAGGCCCACAACCCCGGCATCCAGCACTAGTCTCACACTCTTACCCTGCCCGCACCTGTGAATAAAGAGCACATGATTCACCCCAATACCTCCTCTCTTGCAGTTCATGTTGTTCAGGATTTGGATCACCCAAAGATAGGGCAAATGCTTTTCTGTTGCACCACTTGGAAGACCCACACAAGTGCACTTTACCAACTGGTATGTCCTGATGACCTTAACATGATAGATAGATTTAATACTTTCATCATTAACAGTGCAGCCTAAAAAGTTTTGAAGCTGGAATTGTAATGTGTAGCATAAATAAAACAGCCTAAATATAGTGACATCCTGTAAACATTTTTTGCTTTAACTAATGAAAAGATGACTACTTGTCTTAGTTAACTAGAAATTCTGATCGACTAGTAAACATTATAGTACACAGTAACAAGTCTGTGATCCACATTTTCTCTCATACTGCAACTAATACCCATATTAAGAGAAGCAAATATGAACATGGGGGTGGAGCTATAAATAGTGCAAATCAGTGATTGGTCAAATACAATGAGTGGACAAATGCTATTTATAAAAAAAAACACTATGGCTAAATCACACACTACCATACAAAGTAGTCCATACATTAGTGTTAACAGTTAACACCAGACTGTAGGATACACACCTTGTGTTCAGATGAAATCTCACCATGGTGGCCTGAAAAAGAAAATAATATTAGTGTTAAAATATTTTGGCTCCCTCTGGGCAGACATGGCATATTTCTGACTGGTTCAACACTTCACTCAATTACTAAAGACATGAATGCATTATTGATATTTGTTGGTCTGAAGATTTTGAGCAACTTAGCATGAAAATCTTGAATATCAGTAGAATTAGCCACTAATCTTTTAATTTGAACCATGGTTGTAAGGAAGGAAATGGAAATAAAAGCTAAAATCAACTACCCAGCATTTTTTAAAACATTGATTTCAGCCTTTTCTTTCTTTGTCTGCATTTTTCTTTGTTTGTTTTTATTCTGTAGACGTTGATCCTCATCATGATCCACCCATGGAACATTCTTAACCAGGATACCTTTCTAGTTGTGTTCTCTTTTCTTTTCAGACCACCAGGGTCAAGGGACCCTGAGACTTCCATCACTCTAAATTTACTGGGCTTTTACAATTATAACAACTGCTTTTAGAAAATAAGCCACCACCTAAAAGCATATCTGCTCAGTGATTCTCCTGAGGTGGATGGTACTCCCCCCTCCCCGACCCCAGTTGTCCCCGACCGCTGCCATCACTACCTCCCCATCTCTTTTGTCACTGTCTCCATCCCCCCATCTCCATCACTGCTGCCCTTCCCTTCCAATATATTCACATTATGAATATATTCTAAAAATTATTTTAGAAGTCCTGTCAGCTGAGCTCAAAGTGTTTTAAGTGTTTTAAGTGTTTTTTTTTTAAGTGTTTATAGATTTATTTAAGTCAAGATTTATACTCAGTGCCTTACCGTCCTGCTGGATCATGGTTTCCGTCACGGCTGGATCACAGCTTCTCTTCTCGGGGGTGTTAAAGCTCTCAGGGCATGGCACATCCTCGCTTGGGCGCTTTTGGCTCATCATGGTGCTGAAGTTCTAGTTCTAGTAGAGATTGGTATCAGGAGGTTTGCTCTCTACACACAAATGAGGTATATACTTTTAATTCTGCCAAGAGAAGAAAATGAAAGTTAAAACCTGGTGAGGAAAAAGCAGAGTGTGGAAACACAGAGGCTTTTTAATTGACTAACGTGACTGGCACTCAGCTTAAATACCTCGGATAACAGGGTGGATCAAGTACGGTGTTCTGCAATAAGCAACATTGGCTATTTTACAGGGTGGCACACCTGAACACCTGGTGGGGTGTGTCTGTGCGTATACTTTATTACCCCACAGAAGCGATGCCACTGACCCACCTATCTCTAGCAGGCCGAAACAGGTTTTCCACAAGAATTGCTCTGTATTTAGTGCCATCCATCTTTCCTTCCATCCTGACCAGTTTTCCAATCCCTGTGGATGAAAGGTATCCCCACAGCACGATGCTGCCACCACCACGCTTCACTGTGGGAATGGTGCTCTCGGGGTGATGGGAAGTGTTCGGTTTGCGCCACACATTGTGTTTCCCATGATGGTCATGATGTTCAATTTTAGACTCACCTGACCAGAGAACCTTCTTCCATGTGTTTGGGGAGTCTGCCACATGCTGTCTTGTGAACTCCAAATGTATTTTCTTAATTTTTCTTTAAGCAATGGCTTTTTTCTGGCCACTCTTCTGGCCTCTCTTTTTCTGGCCCACTCAGCGGAGTGTACGGCTTAAAGTGGTCTTGTGGACAGATACTCCCATCTTTAGGGGTTTTCATAGCAAATTGTCCTGTGTATTTATTGTCCTGTGTATTTATTGTCCTGCATGTATCTCACACTTGTGTATTCTGAGAATTTTTAACATGGGCACAAGTGTACAGCTTGACCTAGCTTGTAAAAACAAGGTCTATGTGCCCACACCCCCTAACAAGGGTGAGCAGGTTACTCAAGCCAACTAGCAACCAACAAGCCTGAGTAATACCAGACTAGCACTGAGACGTGTGCCACTTGTGAAAATTCTAAAACTGAAACAAAAATAGATGGGTTCATAAGTCAGTGCTTTCTGACAATGTGCTGTGTGACTGGTTATGGTTAGGCATCTTGCTCGTCCAGTTCAAATGCAGTTTCATGGCTTTATAGACGTGCACAGTAAAGAGAAACGCTCATTGTTCTTCCCATTGCCTTTCTTTGTCAATAGAAACACTCATTCTGCTTCCCATTACCATTTTTTGTCAAGAGAAACACTCATTCTGCTTTCCATTGCCTTTCTTTGTCAAGGTCAAGAGAAACACTCATTCTGCTTCCCATTACCATTTTTTTTAAAATAACAATACTCATTCTGCTTCCCATTACCATTTTTTTAATAGAAACACTCATTCTGCTCCCCATTACCATTTCTTTGTCAATAGAAACACTCATTCTGCTTCCCATTACCATTTATTTGTCAATAGAAACACTCATTCTGCTTCCCATTACCATTTTTTTGTCAATAGAAACACTCATTCTGCTTCCCATTACCATTTTTTTGTCAAGAGAAACACTCATTCTGCTTTCCATTACCATTTCTTTGTCAATAGAAACACTCATTCTGCTTCCCATTAACATTTATTTGTCAATAGAAACACTCATTCTGCTTCCCATTACCATTTTTTTTTTATCAAAATAAACTCTCATTCTGCTTCTTTTTACCATTTTTGTCAATAGAAACAGTCATATTGCTTCCTTTTACATTTTTTGTCTAGAGAAACACTCATTCTGCCTCCCATTACATTTTAAGAGAATGAGTGATAGGGGGCTGATACTGACCAGAATGATGGGAGCGAAGAAAGTATGGACAGATCAAATGTATAGATAGCATATCACTAAACTACAGAGTCCAAACTTTGTTACAGTGCCTTTTACACTAAAGTTAACAATGCTGTGCGCTTTACAGTAAAGTTAACAATGCTGTTCTCCATGCCGATAGCAGGCTCTGTCCTGTAGCGCTCCACACATTTCTCGATAGCGTCCATCTCTTCATCAGTGTCAGACTCTGACGCAACCATGAGAGCTGGTTTTTCTTAGGTGGCTCAGCCTTTGCTAGTTGATCCAGTTGTGCAACTTCCCTAAGCCTGGCATTGCTGAACTCCACACCTCAGTCTGTGCAGTCTTAAATCTCTAGCAGACTGCAACAGGTTTTCCACAAGAATTGCTCTGTATTTAGTGCCATCCATCTTTCCTTCCATCCTGACCAGTTTTCCAATCCCTGTGGATGAAAAGTATCCCCACAGCACGATGCTGCCACCACCATGCTTCACTGTGGGAATGGTGCTCTCGGGGTGATGGGAAGTGTTCGGTTTGCGCCACACATTGTGTTTCCCATGATGGTCATGATGTTCAATTTTAGACTCACCTGACCAGAGAACCTTCTTCCATGTGTTTGGGGAGTCTGCCACATGCTGTCTTGTGAACTCCAAATGTATTTTCTTAATTTTTCTTTAAGCAATGGCTTTTTTCTGGCCACTCTTCTGGCCTCTCTTTTTCTGGCCCACTCAGCGGAGTGTACGGCTTAAAGTGGTCTTGTGGACAGATACTCCGATCTTTAGGGGTTTTCATAGCAAATTGTCCTGTGTATTTATTGTCCTGTGTATTTATTGTCCTGCATGTATCTCACACTTGTGTATTCTGAGAATTTTTAACATGGGCACAAGTGTACAGCTTGACCTAGCTTGTAAAAACAAGGTCTATGTGCCCACACCCCCTAACAAGGGTGAGCAGGTTACTCAAGCCAACTAGCAACCAACAAGCCTGAGTAATACCAGACTAGCACTGAGACGTGTGCCACTTGTGAAAATTCTAAAACTGAAACAAAAATAGATGGGTTCATGAGTCAGTGCTTTCTGACAATGTGCTGTGTGACTGGGTATGGTTAGGCATCTTGCTCGTCCAGTTCAAATGCAGTTTCATGGCTTTATAGACGTGCACAGTAAAGAGAAACGCTCATTGTTCTTCCCATTGCCTTTCTTTGTCAACAGAAACACTCATTCTGCTTCCCATTACCATTTTTTGTCAAGAGAAACACTCATTCTGCTTCCCATTACCATTTTTTTGTCAATAGAAACACTCATTCTGCTTCCCATTACCATTTTTTGTCAAGAGAAACACTCATTCTGCTTTCCATTGCCTTTCTTTGTCAAGGTCAATAGAAACACTCATTCTGCTTCCCATTACCATTTTTTTAATAGAAACACTCATTCTGCTCCCCATTACCATTTCTTTGTCAATAGAAACACTCATTCTGCTTCCCATTACCATTTTTTAAATAGAAACACTCATTCTGCTTCCCATTACCATTTATTTGTCAATAGAAACACTCATTCTGCTTCCCATTACCATTTATTTGTCAATAGAAACACTCATTCTGCTTCCCATTACCATTTATTTGTCAATAGAAACACTCATTCTGCTTCCCATTACCATTTCTTTGTCAATAGAAACACTCATTCTGCTTCCCATTACCATTTATTTGTCAATAGAAACACTCATTCTGCTTCCCATTAACATTTCTTTGTCAATAGAAACACTCATTCTGCTTTCCATTACCATTTCTTTGTCAATAGAAACACTCATTCTGCTTCCCATTAACATTTATTTGTCAATAGAAACACTCATTCTGCTTCCCATTACCATTTCTTTGTCAATAGAAACACTCATTCTGCTTCCCATTACCATTTCTTTGTCAATAGAAACACTCATTCTGCTCCCCATTACCATTTTTTTGTCAATAGAAACACTCATTCTGCTTCCCATTACCATTTATTTGTCAATAGAAACACTCATTCTGCTTCCCATTACCATTTTTTTGTCAATAGAAACACTCATTCTGCTTCCCATTACCATTTATTTGTCAATAGAAACACTCATTCTGCTTCCCATTACCATTTTTTTTTAAATAACAATACTCATTCTGCTTCCCATTACCATTTATTTGTCAATAGAAACACTCATTCTGCTTCCCATTACCATTTCTTTGTCAATAGAAACACTCATTCTGCTTCCCATTACCATTTATTTGTCAATAGAAACACTCATTCTGCTTCCCATTAACATTTCTTTGTCAATAGAAACACTCATTCTGCTTTCCATTACCATTTCTTTGTCAATAGAAACACTCATTCTGCTTCCCATTAACATTTATTTGTCAATAGAAACACTCATTCTGCTTCCCATTACCATTTTTTTTTATCAAAATAAACTCTCATTCTGCTTCTTTTTACCATTTTTGTCAATAGAAACACTCATTCTGCTTCCCATTACCATTTTTTGTCAAGAGAAACACTCATTCTGCTTCCCATTAACATTTATTTGTCAATAGAAACACTCATTCTGCTTCCCATTACCATTTTTTTTTAAATAACAATACTCATTCTGCTTCCCATTACCATTTTTTTAATAGAAACACTCATTCTGCTCCCCATTACCATTTATTTGTCAATAGAAACACTCATTCTGCTTCCCATTACCATTTCTTTGTCAATAGAAACACTCATTCTGCTTCCCATTACCATTTCTTTGTCAATAGAAACACTCATTCTGCTTCCCATTACCATTTTTTTGTCAAGAGAAACACTCATTCTGCTTTCCATTACCATTTCTTTGTCAATAGAAACACTCATTCTGCTTCCCATTAACATTTATTTGTCAATAGAAACACTCATTCTGCTTCCCATTACCATTTTTTTTAAAATAACAATACTCATTCTGCTTCCCATTACCATTTTTTTAATAGAAACACTCATTCTGCTTCCCATTAACATTTCTTTGTCAATAGAAACACTCATTCTGCTTCCCATTACCATTTCTTTGTCAATAGAAACACTCATTCTGCTCCCCATTACCATTTTTTTGTCAATAGAAACACTCATTCTGCTTCCCATTACCATTTATTTGTCAATAGAAACACTCATTCTGCTTCCCATTACCATTTATTTGTCAATAGAAACACTCATTCTGCTTCCCATTACCATTTCTTTGTCAATAGAAACACTCATTCTGCTTCCCATTACCATTTATTTGTCAATAGAAACACTCATTCTGCTTCCCATTACCATTTTTTTGTCAAGAGAAACACTCATTCTGCTTTCCATTACCATTTCTTTGTCAATAGAAACACTCATTCTGCTTCCCATTAACATTTATTTGTCAATAGAAACACTCATTCTGCTTCCCATTACCATTTTTTTTTAAATAACAATACTCATTCTGCTTCCCATTACCATTTTTTTAATAGAAACACTCATTCTGCTTCCCATTAACATTTCTTTGTCAATAGAAACACTCATTCTGCTTCCCATTACCATTTTTTTGTCAAGAGAAACACTCATTCTGCTTTCCATTACCATTTCTTTGTCAATAGAAACACTCATTCTGCTTCCCATTAACATTTATTTGTCAATAGAAACACTCATTCTGCTTCCCATTACCATTTTTTTTTAAATAACAATACTCATTCTGCTTCCCATTACCATTTTTTTAATAGAAACACTCATTCTGCTTCCCATTAACATTTCTTTGTCAATAGAAACACTCATTCTGCTTCCCATTACCATTTCTTTGTCAATAGAAACACTCATTCTGCTCCCCATTACCATTTTTTTGTCAATAGAAACACTCATTCTGCTTCCCATTACCATTTATTTGTCAATAGAAACACTCATTCTGCTTCCCATTACCATTTATTTGTCAATAGAAACACTCATTCTGCTTCCCATTACCATTTATTTGTCAATAGAAACACTCATTCTGCTTCCCATTACCATTTCTTTGTCAATAGAAACACTCATTCTGCTTCCCATTACCATTTATTTGTCAATAGAAACACTCATTCTGCTTCCCATTAACATTTCTTTGTCAATAGAAACACTCATTCTGCTTTCCATTACCATTTCTTTGTCAATAGAAACACTCATTCTGCTTCCCATTAACATTTATTTGTCAATAGAAACACTCATTCTGCTTCCCATTACCATTTTTTTGTCAATAGAAACACTCATTCTGCTTCCCATTACCATTTTTTTGTCAAGAGAAACACTCATTCTGCTTTCCATTACCATTTCTTTGTCAATAGAAACACTCATTCTGCTTCCCATTAACATTTATTTGTCAATAGAAACACTCATTCTGCTTCCCATTACCATTTTTTTTAAATAACAATACTCATTCTGCTTCCCATTACCATTTTTTTAATAGAAACACTCATTCTGCTCCCCATTACCATTTCTTTGTCAATAGAAACACTCATTCTGCTTCCCATTACCATTTTTTAAATAGAAACACTCATTCTGCTTCCCATTACCATTTCTTTGTCAATAGAAACACTCATTCTGCTTCCCATTACCATTTCTTTGTCAATAGAAACACTCATTCTGCTTCCCATTACCATTTATTTGTCAATAGAAACACTCATTCTCCTTCCCATTACCATTTCTTTGTCAATAGAAACACTCATTCTGCTTCCCATTACCATTTATTTGTCAATAGAAACACTCATTCTGCTTCCCATTAACATTTCTTTGTCAATAGAAACACTCATTCTGCTTTCCATTACCATTTCTTTGTCAATAGAAACACTCATTCTGCTTCCCATTAACATTTATTTGTCAATAGAAACACTCATTCTGCTTCCCATTACCATTTCTTTGTCAATAGAAACACTCATTCTGCTTCCCATTAACATTTATTTGTCAATAGAAACACTCATTCTGCTTTCCATTACCATTTTTTTGTCAATAGAAACACTCATTCTGCTTCCCATTACCATTTCTTTGTCAATAGAAACACTCATTCTGCTTCCCATTACCATTTATTTGTCAATAGAAACACTCATTCTGCTTCCCATTACCATTTATTTGTCAATAGAAACACTCATTCTGCTTCCCATTACCATTTCTTTGTCAATAGAAACACTCATTCTGCTTCCCATTACCATTTATTTGTCAATAGAAACACTCATTCTGCTTCCCATTAACATTTCTTTGTCAATAGAAACACTCATTCTGCTTTCCATTACCATTTCTTTGTCAATAGAAACACTCATTCTGCTTCCCATTAACATTTATTTGTCAATAGAAACACTCATTCTGCTTCCCATTACCATTTCTTTGTCAATAGAAACACTCATTCTGCTTCCCATTACCATTTCTTTGTCAATAGAAACACTCATTCTGCTCCCCATTACCATTTTTTTGTCAATAGAAACACTCATTCTGCTTCCCATTACCATTTATTTGTCAATAGAAACACTCATTCTGCTTCCCATTACCATTTATTTGTCAATAGAAACACTCATTCTGCTTCCCATTACCATTTCTTTGTCAATAGAAACACTCATTCTGCTTCCCATTACCATTTATTTGTCAATAGAAACACTCATTCTGCTTCCCATTAACATTTCTTTGTCAATAGAAACACTCATTCTGCTTTCCATTACCATTTCTTTGTCAATAGAAACACTCATTCTGCTTCCCATTAACATTTATTTGTCAATAGAAACACTCATTCTGCTTCCCATTACCATTTTTTTTTATCAAAATAAACTCTCATTCTGCTTCTTTTTACCATTTTTGTCAATAGAAACACTCATTCTGCTTCCCATTACCATTTTTTGTCAAGAGAAACACTCATTCTGCTTCCCATTAACATTTATTTGTCAATAGAAACACTCATTCTGCTTCCCATTACCATTTTTTTTTAAATAACAATACTCATTCTGCTTCCCATTACCATTTTTTTAATAGAAACACTCATTCTGCTCCCCATTACCATTTATTTGTCAATAGAAACACTCATTCTGCTTCCCATTACCATTTCTTTGTCAATAGAAACACTCATTCTGCTTCCCATTACCATTTCTTTGTCAATAGAAACACTCATTCTGCTTCCCATTACCATTTTTTTGTCAAGAGAAACACTCATTCTGCTTTCCATTACCATTTCTTTGTCAATAGAAACACTCATTCTGCTTCCCATTAACATTTATTTGTCAATAGAAACACTCATTCTGCTTCCCATTACCATTTTTTTTAAAATAACAATACTCATTCTGCTTCCCATTACCATTTTTTTAATAGAAACACTCATTCTGCTTCCCATTAACATTTCTTTGTCAATAGAAACACTCATTCTGCTTCCCATTACCATTTCTTTGTCAATAGAAACACTCATTCTGCTCCCCATTACCATTTTTTTGTCAATAGAAACACTCATTCTGCTTCCCATTACCATTTATTTGTCAATAGAAACACTCATTCTGCTTCCCATTACCATTTATTTGTCAATAGAAACACTCATTCTGCTTCCCATTACCATTTCTTTGTCAATAGAAACACTCATTCTGCTTCCCATTACCATTTATTTGTCAATAGAAACACTCATTCTGCTTCCCATTACCATTTTTTTGTCAAGAGAAACACTCATTCTGCTTTCCATTACCATTTCTTTGTCAATAGAAACACTCATTCTGCTTCCCATTAACATTTATTTGTCAATAGAAACACTCATTCTGCTTCCCATTACCATTTTTTTTTAAATAACAATACTCATTCTGCTTCCCATTACCATTTTTTTAATAGAAACACTCATTCTGCTTCCCATTAACATTTCTTTGTCAATAGAAACACTCATTCTGCTTCCCATTACCATTTTTTTGTCAAGAGAAACACTCATTCTGCTTTCCATTACCATTTCTTTGTCAATAGAAACACTCATTCTGCTTCCCATTAACATTTATTTGTCAATAGAAACACTCATTCTGCTTCCCATTACCATTTTTTTTTAAATAACAATACTCATTCTGCTTCCCATTACCATTTTTTTAATAGAAACACTCATTCTGCTTCCCATTAACATTTCTTTGTCAATAGAAACACTCATTCTGCTTCCCATTACCATTTCTTTGTCAATAGAAACACTCATTCTGCTCCCCATTACCATTTTTTTGTCAATAGAAACACTCATTCTGCTTCCCATTACCATTTATTTGTCAATAGAAACACTCATTCTGCTTCCCATTACCATTTATTTGTCAATAGAAACACTCATTCTGCTTCCCATTACCATTTATTTGTCAATAGAAACACTCATTCTGCTTCCCATTACCATTTCTTTGTCAATAGAAACACTCATTCTGCTTCCCATTACCATTTATTTGTCAATAGAAACACTCATTCTGCTTCCCATTAACATTTCTTTGTCAATAGAAACACTCATTCTGCTTTCCATTACCATTTCTTTGTCAATAGAAACACTCATTCTGCTTCCCATTAACATTTATTTGTCAATAGAAACACTCATTCTGCTTCCCATTACCATTTTTTTGTCAATAGAAACACTCATTCTGCTTCCCATTACCATTTTTTTGTCAAGAGAAACACTCATTCTGCTTTCCATTACCATTTCTTTGTCAATAGAAACACTCATTCTGCTTCCCATTAACATTTATTTGTCAATAGAAACACTCATTCTGCTTCCCATTACCATTTTTTTTAAATAACAATACTCATTCTGCTTCCCATTACCATTTTTTTAATAGAAACACTCATTCTGCTCCCCATTACCATTTCTTTGTCAATAGAAACACTCATTCTGCTTCCCATTACCATTTTTTAAATAGAAACACTCATTCTGCTTCCCATTACCATTTCTTTGTCAATAGAAACACTCATTCTGCTTCCCATTACCATTTCTTTGTCAATAGAAACACTCATTCTGCTTCCCATTACCATTTATTTGTCAATAGAAACACTCATTCTCCTTCCCATTACCATTTCTTTGTCAATAGAAACACTCATTCTGCTTCCCATTACCATTTATTTGTCAATAGAAACACTCATTCTGCTTCCCATTAACATTTCTTTGTCAATAGAAACACTCATTCTGCTTTCCATTACCATTTCTTTGTCAATAGAAACACTCATTCTGCTTCCCATTAACATTTATTTGTCAA
The DNA here is from genome assembly GCF_027358585.1 of Pangasianodon hypophthalmus. Classification (NCBI taxonomy): domain Eukaryota; kingdom Metazoa; phylum Chordata; class Actinopteri; order Siluriformes; family Pangasiidae; genus Pangasianodon; species Pangasianodon hypophthalmus. Next base: position 1,409,139 of record NC_069713.1, read on the forward strand.
TAGAAACACTCATTCTGCTTCCCATTACCATTTCTTTGTCAATAGAAACACTCATTCTGCTTCCCATTAACATTTATTTGTCAATAGAAACACTCATTCTGCTTTCCATTACCATTTTTTTGTCAATAGAAACACTCATTCTGCTTCCCATTACCATTTCTTTGTCAATAGAAACACTCATTCTGCTTCCCATTACCATTTATTTGTCAATAGAAACACTCATTCTGCTTCCCATTACCATTTATTTGTCAATAGAAACACTCATTCTGCTTCCCATTACCATTTCTTTGTCAATAGAAACACTCATTCTGCTTCCCATTACCATTTATTTGTCAATAGAAACACTCATTCTGCTTCCCATTAACATTTCTTTGTCAATAGAAACACTCATTCTGCTTTCCATTACCATTTCTTTGTCAATAGAAACACTCATTCTGCTTCCCATTAACATTTATTTGTCAATAGAAACACTCATTCTGCTTCCCATTACCATTTTTTTGTCAATAGAAACACTCATTCTGCTTCCCATTACCATTTTTTTGTCAAGAGAAACACTCATTCTGCTTTCCATTACCATTTCTTTGTCAATAGAAACACTCATTCTGCTTCCCATTAACATTTATTTGTCAATAGAAACACTCATTCTGCTTCCCATTACCATTTTTTTTTTATCAAAATAAACTCTCATTCTGCTTCTTTTTACCATTTTTGTCAATAGAAACAGTCATATTGCTTCCTTTTACATTTATTTGTCAATAGAAACACTCATTCTCCTTCCCATTACCATTTCTTTGTCAATAGAAACACTCATTCTGCTTCCCATTACCATTTATTTGTCAATAGAAACACTCATTCTGCTTCCCATTAACATTTCTTTGTCAATAGAAACACTCATTCTGCTTTCCATTACCATTTCTTTGTCAATAGAAACACTCATTCTGCTTCCCATTAACATTTATTTGTCAATAGAAACACTCATTCTGCTTCCCATTACCATTTCTTTGTCAATAGAAACACTCATTCTGCTTCCCATTAACATTTATTTGTCAATAGAAACACTCATTCTGCTTTCCATTACCATTTTTTTGTCAATAGAAACACTCATTCTGCTTCCCATTACCATTTATTTGTCAATAGAAACACTCATTCTGCTTCCCATTACCATTTATTTGTCAATAGAAACACTCATTCTGCTTCCCATTACCATTTCTTTGTCAATAGAAACACTCATTCTGCTTCCCATTAACATTTCTTTGTCAATAGAAACACTCATTCTGCTTCCCATTACCATTTATTTGTCAATAGAAACACTCATTCTGCTTCCCATTAACATTTCTTTGTCAATAGAAACACTCATTCTGCTTCCCATTACCATTTTTTTGTCAATAGAAACACTCATTCTGCTTCCCATTACCATTTTTTTGTCAAGAGAAACACTCATTCTGCTTTCCATTACCATTTCTTTGTCAATAGAAACACTCATTCTGCTTCCCATTAACATTTATTTGTCAATAGAAACACTCATTCTGCTTCCCATTACCATTTTTTTTTTATCAAAATAAACTCTCATTCTGCTTCTTTTTACCATTTTTGTCAATAGAAACAGTCATATTGCTTCCTTTTACATTTTTTGTCTAGAGAAACACTCATTCTGCCTCCCATTACATTTTAAGAGAATGAGTGATAGGGGGCTGATACTGACCAGAATGATGGGAGCGAAGAAAGTATGGACAGATCAAATGTATAGATAGCATATCACTAAACTACAGAGTCCAAACTTTGTTACAGTGCCTTTTACACTAAAGTTAACAATGCTGTGCGCTTTACAGTAAAGTTAACAATGCTGTTCTCCATGCCGATAGCAGGCTCTGTCCTGTAGCGCTCCACACATTTCTCGATAGCGTCCATCTCTTCATCAGTGTCAGACTCTGACGCAACCATGAGAGCTGGTTTTTCTTAGGTGGCTCAGCCTTTGCTAGTTGATCCAGTTGTGCAACTTCCCTAAGCCTGGCATTGCTGAACTCCACACCTCAGTCTGTGCAGTCTTAAATCTCTAGCAGACTGCAACAGGTTTTCCACAAGAATTGCTCTGTATTTAGTGCCATCCATCTTTCCTTCCATCCTGACCAGTTTTCCAATCCCTGTGGATGAAAAGTATCCCCACAGCACGATGCTGCCACCACCATGCTTCACTGTGGGAATGGTGCTCTCGGGGTGATGGGAAGTGTTCGGTTTGCGCCACACATTGTGTTTCCCATGATGGTCATGATGTTCAATTTTAGACTCGCCTGACCAGAGAACCTTCTTCCATGTGTTTGGGGAGTCTGCCACATGCTGTCTTGTGAACTCCAAATGTAGTTTCTTAATTTTTCTTTAAGCAATGCCTGTGTATTTATTGTCCTGCACGTATCTCACACTGTTGTGTATTCTGAGAATTTTTAACATGGGCACAAGTGTACAGCTTGACCTAGCTTGTAAAAACAAGGTCTATGTGCCCACACCCCCTAACAAGGGTGGGCAGGTTACTCAAGCCAACTAGCAACCAACAAGCCTGAGTAATACCAGACTAGCACTGAGACGTGTGCCACTTGTGAAAATTCTAAAACTGAAGCAAAAATAGATGGGTTCATGAGTCAGTGCTTTCTGACAATGTGCTGTGTGACTGGGTATGGTTAGGCATCTTGCTCGTCCAGTTCAGTTGCAGTTTCATGATGTTCTGCATCCCATTACCTTTTTTGTCAAGACAAACATTCATTCTGCTTCAAATTACATTTTAAGAGAATGAGTCATAGGGGGCTGATACTGACCAGAATGATGGGAGGGAAGATGCCACCTTTTCTTTCAGATTATCTTCTCTTTGAGTTAATACATTTTATTTTTGTGTAATTCCATGACAAGATCTTTCTCCTGGAAAATATATAATTTATTTTTGTAAATTGTCTTATGTTTGCATTCTAGTTTGTTTTAGTTGCTCTACTTTCGTCAGTCGTATTTCAGTTGTTTCATACAGTTAACCACATAATCCAGTCTGCCTGTTACACACACACACCCACACACACCCACACCCGCCCTGCCTGTTTCACCACCCATAATGCAAAACTGCTCTTTCCACATTTTAAAAATGTTTTTATGTGTTTAACTCATTTGTAATATTATTAAAAACAATGTTTTCAGTAAAGTTCCTGTAAGCACTGTGACATCACATTCACCTGCATCACTGATAAATTAACTCCTTCATAACTGTCCTGTGGACATTAATATCTTGCAAACTAAGATTTAATTCTAGATATAACTCCTAAGTAAAGCGTGAATACATGATTTTTGAGGGGAAAATTCCCTTAAATTTCCCGTATTTGATAAAATTGAAGAAATGAAGCACCAAGCGGCCTTGTTTGGAAATATATGTGTATTAAAAATGCACACTGTGAATGCCTGAATATAAAAAACGTATAATCTCACCTTAAACCCACTGAATGTGTCGTTTTAGACTTTTGTATTTTTTTTAACATTTGTATTGAATAAAAAAATACTTTCTTCTGTTATCTTGCTCATGCCATGCTACTTCAGCAGAACTGATCCTCATCATCACCATCTTTTAGGTTAGGTTAGGTTCAGAGACAATGAAATGCAGTTAGCATCCATTAAGTTAAATGGAATAAATAAAAATTATGATGCAGTTAGTTGAGATAAACAGTATACAGGTGGAGGTAAGCAGCATGATGCATGCAATATGATGCAGTGGACACATACAGTGGATAAAAATGCAAATGTGCAAATAGCAATAATGTGCAAATAACAGTCTGATATAGTAATAGTAATAATAATAATGACAGATAGTGCAGTAAAGTGCAAGTGCTTGCAAATAATTGCAGAGAACAGTAGTATCTGATGCTAGTGTTTAGTTATGAGGTGGAGGTTTGCAGTTAACGCTTGGAAGCTGAGTTCAGCATCAGTACAGCTGAAGGGAAAAAGCTGTTCGAGTCTTTTTGCAGACGTCTGTAGTGTTTTCCTGATGGGAGACGCACACACACAGTCCATGGTGGGGATGGGAGGTGTCCTCGATAACACCTCTCACTCTCCACAAGCAACGCTTTTGATAAATGTCTGAGATGTTGGGCGACTGTGTTCCAGTGATGTATTGGGCACTTTTCACTACCCGCTGTAGTGCCTTCTGGTCAGACCCTGTGCAGTCGTGGTACCATACTGTGATGCAGTTTGTAAGGATGCTCTCAATGGTACAGCGATAGAAGTTCATCATGATCTGAGGAGCAAGGTGAGCTTTCTTCAGTCTTCTCAGAAAGTACAGGCGCTGTTACACCTTTCTGAGAAGAGAGGAGATGTTGAGGTTCCAGGAAAGGTCAGCAGAGATTTGGACACCCAGAAACTCAAAGCTAGAGACCTGCTCCACCTCAGTCCCATTAACAAGGATAGGGGTGTGTTTATGGATCCTCAAGGATTTCCGGTAGTCCACAATCAGTTTTTTGGTTTTCTGGGTGTTAAGGTCGAGGTTGTTATTGGCACACCATGTTACCAGATGCTGAACCTCTTCCCTGTAGACTCTCTCGTCCTCTTCTCTGATCAGGCCAACCAACGTAGTGTCATCAACTTGAATACGGAGTTGGACCTGCACACAGATTGAATGTTCTGTCAACATTCAACAGACTACGTCTCTCTGATGTTTGTTTTTTTTTTACTTTTACTAGCATTTATTAATTGCCTTACTTTTCTTGGCACATTATATATTTGCTTTTAGATTATTTTTGCATTTTATTAGTTGCACAATTAACTATTCATCTCCTTTTGTTTCTAACATTGCACTGTAAATAATAATAATATTATTATTAATAATAATAACAATAATAATAATAATGGAGTTCTAGTTACTGAGAGTGACATTGAATCCTGAGCAGCTGGTCAATGCTAGTGAATTAATTGAATAATATTTGTATTAAAAATATCAAAAAGCAGTTTTACATAGAATGCCCACCTTTAGAATATCCCTTGAGATCCAGAACAATTTTGCATCTTTCAGGTCAGGGTTTTGGACATGATGATGTTCATGATGATGTAGCCACACTTCAGGGAGTTGAAATTTTGCAAATATACATTGCGGTGGTGGTGGAGAATCTGTAGAATAATGTCTCGGTTCAGAACTTTATATCCATTCAGATTCACAAAATTTATCATCTCACTAACACACACACACACACACACACACACAGTGTTATCACGTGCAGCAATGTCGTGTTCAGAAAATGAGGCACATTTCAAGAGAGAAGAGTCAGTTATAGCACTGTTCACTCTTCTGGGTGTCAGATTCACTCACTCACTCACACACACACACTTACTTTAGCCCATGTGGAAAATAAGGCTTCACCTGGAGCACCTCTACAACTTTATCCTCATTAAATATGCATGATTATGCAAATTAGACACACACATCTACATCCATGTCCGGTAACTTACAGTAACCACTGTAAGATTCAGGTAAAGGTTTCCACACCTTTGATAATGAAAATATTTAATATTCAAACCTGTTTTGTGAGGTCACTAGCTGATCTTGAACACAGTGCTGTTAGCAAACATTGCTGGTGAAGTTAGCATCAAGCTAGCGTCAGGTTGAACCGAAGACAAAGGTGAGTATGTTCCCGCTTCCACACTGCTGTGTGTCCTGGCCTGTGGTTTTAGAAATATAAATATTATCAAATAAAATGAAATACAAAATTAAAAATAAAACAGGACTAAAGTAGAACAAGTGTATGTGATGCTCCTCTGTTCACTTGAGCTTTCTGAGCTTCAGCATGAAGTCCTTGTACATGGAGTACACCACACCTGCAACGACTTCACAGTATCCACTATATATCGTGATCATACCATTAACCTAACGATGATGTCACAGTAATTTGTCACCATGACAACCTGAATGTATCTAGAGTATCATATCAGGAATGTGATGTTCCTACTTCAGACAGCATGGATGTGTGTGTTTGGTTTCTAGTGTAGAATGGTACCTCATTGTCAGACTCAGGAATTGAACCCAGGGCTCCAGAGCAGCAGTTCAACAATAATCCACTGGGCTATCAGAGGGTGGGTAGACTCAATTGCAGAGCAACACAAGTAAAGTTCCAGAGATTTTATTCCAGAAAATCCAAAAACACCATAAGAAAAGCACAGAAGATCTGGCAAAAAGTCAAAAGCAAAAATCACAATCGGAGGCAAAAATACAAAATTCAGTCCGTAAATAAAGGCAGAAAAAACAAGGGAAAATCCAGAGACATTACCATAGACACAAGCAGAGTTTTATCAGAAAAAATAATCCAGAGAGTAACAAAAGGCTCAGCATTTGCTGTACACAAGGGATCACAAAGACTTAGCAAAGACATTGATAAGAGACAGGGCTTAAATACACTGAGGTAACAAGCTAAATGGTCACATGACAGGGAGACAATGAGGTACAGGTGAGCAGAGTAACAAGGGGGCTGAACAGACATAACAAGAAAGGCTAGGGAAGGTTAACAAAAACAAGAGTTTTTTGGCGACATCTGATGATCAAAACAGTTAATTCTGTGACAGTCATGGCTCCCACCACGAGGCCCTGCGCCACCACTAAACCAAACTAAACCAAATCAGTCTATGTTATACAGCTGTGGATGAGTACTGACTCATAATCGTGCTACCCAGTGACACATAGAAGAGGGTTCCCTTTTGAGTCTGGTTCCACTCAAAGATTCTTCCTCTTGTCATTTCAGGGAGTTTTTCCTTGACACTGCTGCCTCTAGCTGGCTCTTTAGGGAACTACATCTAAATCCATATCTGGATTTCTGTAAAGCTGCTTCGTGACAATGTCCACTGTTAAAAGAGCTATGCAAATTAACTTGAATTGAATAAATAATTAAAGTTAAATAGCTATAAAATTGGAGATTGCTCCTGATATTGAATTGCCCTTTTTTGGCTGATCCACTTCCACATTCTCCTTTCTCATACAATATATGGACAAAAGTATTGGGACACCTGACCATCACACCCACATGTGCATGTTGAACATCTCATTCCAGATTTATTCCCCTGTGTTTGCTGTTATAATGAGCTCCACTCTTCTGGGAAGCTTTCCACTAGATGTTGGAGCGTGGCTGTGGGGATTTGTGTTCATTCAGCTACAAGAGCATTAGTGAGGTCAGGCGCTGATGTTGGGATGTCGAGGAGGTCTGGGGTTCAGTCGGTGTTCCAGTTCATCCCAAAGGTGTTCAGTGGGGTTGAGGTCAGGGCTCTGTGCAGGACACTCGAGTTCTTCCACTCCAACCTTCACACACCATGTCTTCATGGAGCTCGCTTTGTGCACAGGGGCATTGTCATGCTGGAACAGGTTTGGGCCTCTTAGTTCCAATGAAGGGAAACTGTAGTGCTACAGCATACGGAGACATTCTATACAATTGTGTGTTTCAAACTTTGTGGCAACAGCTTGGGGAAGAACCACATATGGGTGTGATGGTCAGGGTGCACATACTTTTGACCACATAGTATATGTCCAGCAATCAAGTTTGATGTTCAGCTTGGTTATAGCTGAGAGGATTATTACAAAGCGATGGAAGTCTACAGCTTCTCTTAATATTAGCTGGCTCAATGAGATGGTCTTTTCTCTTCCACTGGAAAGAATAGATTTTACTAAAGCTAGCGCTTATCATCGCCTCTCTAATTACTGAGTGACGTTGTTTTCAGGTGAAACATAATAATAATAATAATAATAATAATAATAATAATAATAAATTTTATTTATAGAGCACTTTTCAAGATACTCAAAGACGCTTTACATAAAATCAAAATCAAAAATAAAATCAAAAGACAGCACAATGAAACCAGTAGCAACAGCGTTAATCAGAGATTAACAGCAATCCTGAAATGCTGAGTGTTGAGTAATGAGTTGAACTTGAATCTCCGATGTGTTTGGGAAGAGAGTCCCAGAGCTTTAGGCGCCATCACTGCAGGTCCGGCGCTTGGTTCTGAGTGGTACAGACAGGAATTTGTCATCAGAGGAACGGAGATTACGGGACGGAATGTGATGTTGGAGCAGATCAGTCAGAAAGTTGGGAGCCTGGTTATGAAGAGCTTTGTGCATGAAAAGACTTTAAATCAAATCTGTTGTCGAACAGGAAGCCGGTGAAGCTTCTGGAGGACGGGAGTGCTGTGGTCACGAGAGCGAGAATGAGTGAGCAGCAGAGTTCTGGATGTACTGGAGTTTGTTTAGGATTTTGGATGATGTGCCATACAGAATGCTATTGCGTCTCTTTCTCTGAGTCCCAAGCAGCCGGCCAATGTTCGGATGAAATGTATTTGAATAATATTTGCATTGAAAAATTCAAACAGCAGTTTTGCACAGAACACACACCTCTAGAAGAGATCTGAGGTCCAGAACCTTTTGCATGTTACAGGTCAGGGATTTATTTGAATGACGATGTTCACGATGATGCAGCCACACTTCAGGGAGTTGACATTTTGCAGATCTACTTTGTGGAGGTGATGGAGAAGCTGAATCTCTAGAATAACGTCGCAGTTCATAACTCAGATTCTTACTTTATTGGCAAAGATGTGTACAGGGTGTGTTCCTTACAATATAGTTTCTAATACACCAACAGGATAGAAACACAATGGTCAAAAATAATTCTCTCAATAACACACACACACACACATTTTAGCCCATGTGGAAAATGAGACATCTTTCCAACTTCATCCTCATTAAATATGCATGATTATGCAAATTAAACACACACAGCTACATCCATGTCCATTAATTTACATTACAGTAACCAGTTTTATTAACATTTAGCTAGCATAACAACCATTTAAAGGTTTTTTGGTTGGTTTGGTCTTATTGTGAAGGTTCTGTGCAGACCCCTACAACAGAGAAGGTTCCAAGCAGAACCACACTGGGAAGATTAAAAAAAAAAAAAAACACTTTAGAGACCTTGTTTTTTCCTGAAAACGAAACATTAGCATAGCTACCCAACTCAACACACGTTAAAATGTGGTTATACTATATTATTACTATTAATGTCAGTATGATTTGCATATTTTTCCATATTTCTGCCTGTATTTTGTGACCTCACAAGACAAGCTGGGTAACAGATCTCATTTTGAACACTTCACCACAACCACGATTCTGTCCATCACTAATATTAGTGAAGGAACCCTTAAAGGTTCTGTGTAGAACCCTACAAAAGAGAGATTTCAGTTTTCCAAATGTTTCCCTCTGAGAAACACTCTCAGGAACCCTTTTCTTTAAGGGGCGAAGGTTCAGGTAAAGGTCTCCACACCTTTGATAATGAACATATTTAATATTTAAGCCTGTTTTGTGAGGTCACTAGCTGATCTCGAACACAGCGCTGTTAGCAAACATTGCTGGTGAAGTTAGCATCAAGCTAGTGTCAGGTTGAACCGAAGAAAAAGGCGAGTATGTTCCCTCTTCCACGCTGCTGTGTGTCCTGTGGTTTTAGAAATATAAATATTATCAAATATATACGATATACTCTGTATTTTCAACTATAAATAACCAAGTAACATCTTAAGAAGAAAGTGCGGTATCAACAGGACACCTGGGTACAAAATTAAAAATAAAACAGGACTAAAGTAGAATTCGTGTATGCGACGCTCCTCTGTTCAGTTGTTATCCTGAGCTTTCAGTTCCAGCGCTCTCTGAGCTTCAGCCGGCTTCAGGATGAAGTCCCTGTACATGGAGTACACCACGCCTGCAACGACATCACAGTATCCACTATTCATCAGACTGTTAACCTAAAGATGATGTCACGGTAATTTGTCAGATATCACTGACGTGTGTGTTTGGGTTCTAGTGTAGAACCGTACCTAAGGTCATGGCTCCCACCACGAAGCCCTGCGCCGCCACACGCATGTGGATCAGGTGCACCGACATCTTCATACTGCCCCTGTGCTTCATCTTATACAGCCTGTGCGCCACGATGGCAAAGAATCCGGCCATCCCTGTAGAGATAACAACATAAACCTCATCACTGTCATCATCGTTATCATCATCATCGTTATCATCACTGTCATTAACCTCATCACTGTCATCCATCATCATCATCACTGTCATTAACCTCATCACTGTCATCCATCATCATCATCACTGTCATCATCGTCATCACTGTCATTAACCTCATCACTGTCATCCATCATCATCATCACTGTCATCATCGTCATCACTGTCATTAACCTCATCACTGTCATCCATCATCATCATCACTGTCATTAACCTCATCACTGTCATCCATCATCATCATCACTGTCATCATCGTCATCACTGTCATTAACCTCATCACTGTCATCCATCATCATCATCACTGTCATTAACCTCATCACTGTCATCCATCATCATCATCACTGTCATCATCGTCATCACTGTCATTAACCTCATCACTGTCATCCATCATCATCATCACTGTCATTAACCTCATCACTGTCATCCATCATCATCATCACTGTCATCATCGTCATCACTGTCATTAACCTCATCACTGTCATCCATCATCATCATCACTGTCATTAACCTCATCACTGTCATCCATCATCATCATCACTGTCATTAACCTCATCACTGTCATCCATCATCATCATCACTGTCATCATCGTCATCACTGTCATTAACCTCATCACTGTCATCCATCATCATCATCACTGTCATCATCGTCATCACTGTCATTAACCTCATCACTGTCATCCATCATCATCATCACTGTCATCATCGTCATCACTGTCATTAACCTCATCACTGTCATCCATCATCATCATCACTGTCATTAACCTCATCACTGTCATCCATCATCATCATCACTGTCATCATCGTCATCACTGTCATTAACCTCATCACTGTCATCCATCATCATCATCACTGTCATTAACCTCATCACTGTCATCCATCATCATCATCACTGTCATCATCGTCATCACTGTCATTAACCTCATCACTGTCATCCATCATCATCATCACTGTCATTAACCTCATCACTGTCATCCATCATCATCATCACTGTCATCATCGTCATCACTGTCATTAACCTCATCACTGTCATCCATCATCATCATCACTGTCATCATCGTCATCACTGTCATTAACCTCATCACTGTCATCATCATCATTATCATCATGATCACTGTCATCGTCATCATCACTGTCATTATCATCGTCGTCATCACTGTCATTAACCTCATCACTGTCATCCATCATCATCATCACTGTCATCATCGTCATCACTGTCATTAACCTCATCACTGTCATCCATCATCATCATCACTGTCATTAACCTCATCACTGTCATCCATCATCATCATCACTGTCATCATCGTCATCACTGTCATTAACCTCATCACTGTCATCCATCATCATCATCACTGTCATTAACCTCATCACTGTCATCCATCATCATCATCACTGTCATCATCATCATCATCACTGTCATTAACCTCATCACTGTCATCATCGTTATCATCACTGTCATTAACCTCATCACTGTCACTGTCCTGTGAGTGGAGCATGTGGTATATGATGTAACTGATTATCAGCACATTCCTATGTGACATTAAATAAAATGCAGGCCTCACCAACTGGGACGAACGGGTTCTCCTTGGCCTTCCTGAGGAACTTGGACTCCTCATTCTCATCAAACGATACGATGGACATCTTGGTAGAACTGAAAGGAGACACACAAAGTCTTACATTTCATTTAGGATCAGACTGAAACCATCAGCGTAATACATACTGCTAAATACTCTAACACTCTCTAATCAGACTCCATGCAGTGTGTAAAATACTCTAACACTCTCTAATCAGACTCCATGCAGTGTGTAAAATACTCTAACACTCTCTAATCAGACTCCATGCGGTGTGTAAAATACTCTAACACTCTAATCAGACTCCATGCGGTGTGTAAAATACTCTAACACTCTCTAATCAGACTCCATGCGGTGTGTAAAATACTCTAACACTCTAATCAGACTCCATGCGGTGTGTAAAATACTCTAACACTCTAATCAGACTCCATGCGGTGTGTAAAATACTCTAACACTCTCTAATCAGACTCCATGCGGTGTGTAAAATACTCTAACACTCTAATCAGACTCCATGCGGTGTGTAAAATACTCTAACACTCTAATCAGACTCCATGCGGTGTGTAAAATACTCTAACACTCTAATCAGACTCCATGCGGTGTGTAAAATACTCTAACACTCTCTAATCAGACTCCATGCGGTGTGTAAAATACTCTAACACTCTAATCAGACTCCATGCGGTGTGTAAAATACTCTAACACTCTAATCAGACTCCATGCGGTGTGTAAAATACTCTAACACTCTAATCAGACTCCATGCGGTGTGTAAAATACTCTAACACTCTAATCAGACTCCATGCGGTGTGTAAAATACTCTAACACTCTAATCAGACTCCATGCGGTGTGTAAAATACTCTAACACTCTAATCAGACTCCATGCGGTGTGTAAAATACTCTAACACTCTAATCAGACTCCATGCGGTGTGTAAAATACTCTAACACTCTCTAATCAGACTCCATGCGGTGTGTAAAATACTCTAACACTCTCTAATCAGACTCCATGCGGTGTGTAAAATACTCTAACACTCTCTAATCAGACTCCATGCGGTGTGTAAAATACTCTAACACTCTAATCAGACTCCATGCGGTGTGTAAAATACTCTAACACACTCTAATCAGACTCCATGCGGTGTGTAAAATACTCTAACACTCTAATCAGACTCCATGCGGTGTGTAAAATACTCTAACACTCTCTAATCAGACTCCATGCGGTGTGTAAAATACTCTAACACTCTCTAATCAGACTCCATGCGGTGTGTAAAATACTCTAACACTCTCTAATCAGACTCCATGCGGTGTGTAAAATACTCTAACACTCTCTAATTAGACTCCTGGCACGACTTCCTGGATTGTCTAACTGTAAATAAATTACTTCCTTACTGTTGTGCAGGTGTCGCAAACACACACGTCTGATCTAATTTCATCAGCCACCAGGAAGTCTTTACAAATCACATGTTAACGGTGTGCATACGTACGCGCGTGTGTGTGTGTGTGTGTGTGTGTGGGTGTGTTTGTGGTGTGATGAAGCTGAGTCATGCTTACCACTCAGAAGTTCATTATTTTCCAATAACAGCACATTCACAAGTGTTTCATTCCTCTTATACCACAGCAACTATTACCGTTTTTTATTTTTATTTTTTTATTTATTAAAGAACTGACTGATACAAAGCACTGACACTGGAGACTCCTTCCATAAATATTAACTTACAGAAAACTGCACCATGTTTATCTTAATGTATCAGAATGAGAGTATTAATATAAACCTGCGCCGCTGTCAGAGCTGCTGCTCCGACCAATCAGAGTCCAGAATTCAACCACACTGTGATGTAACTACTAATTAGTAACTAATTAATAATCAGATGTTGGTGTGTGTGTTTGTGTGTGTGTGTGTGTGTGTGTGTGTGTTCTGCAATTAATTTGGGAAGTTATTTATTTCTGATGAAGGTCAAAGAGCTGAGACCTCTAAAATGTCACCCTATCTCTTCAGATTATTTAAATAAAACCAGCCAGCATCTAAATGTGCATAATTTAAAATAAAAGTCTAATTAAAGTGTTTAAATCTACTTAAACTGTTAGCTCACAAATTAACTATCCGCCTTTTTTTTTGTAAAATCTCTTTCAGACAAAATAAAACAGTTTAAATAAAGTTATCTGCAGTATCTGAGGTAAAAATGAATAAAAGAATAAACTAATCCCGACCTTTTTTGTGATATTTCACCTCCACTGAGCAGCTCCTGTGACCAGCTTTCCCTCTGCTACGTAATACGAACTTCAGCACGAGGACACTCGAGGAAGTGACGTCATTACGCACAGCGTACGCATGACGCGCATTGTGGGGATGGATTATCGGTTACAGAGGTGCGTTCAAGTGCTCTCGGGTTGTGAGTGTTTAGGAGTTATTAAAGGTTTCAGGCGAAGACTGAAAAGTTTTTTTTTCCCTTTTTAAATCAGAAAATAAAACAAAAATATATTTTTTGTTATTTGATAACACTGCATTATTAAATTAATCATTATATTGCCACTTTATTAAATAGTCTGGACAGAATTCTGTGCTTTAATGTTTTAGATTTTAGCTTTAATTAATTTGTTTAATCTGGTTTTTTTTTATAATTTGTTTTTATTTTGTAATATGATCTTTTATTTCCAAATGTTACATGTTTGTATTGTATTGTATTTTTAGTTGCAGTTAATAGTAACGATTTCAACTTCACAGAAATGTGTTGGTTTTGTTATGAAATAGTTCTTGTATAAACTAAAAATCTGACTCTCATGTCTTGAGTATGATTTTTCCCCCCTGAATTGTTTATATGCTGTTCAGTGAGAGTGGTATAAAGTATGTAATGAATATAATGAAGAACAGTCTGTAATCTCTTCTATATTATGGTAGTGCAGTGCCGTATCGTCTCATATCTTATCGTATCATCTCATTTCGTAACGTATCGTATCGTCTGATATCGTATTGTATTGTACCATCTCCTTTCGTATCGTATCGTCTCGTACCGTTTCGTTTTGTATTGTATCATCTCATACCGTCTCATAATGTCTCATATCGTATTGTCTTGTATCTTATCGTCTTGTTTTGTCTCATTTCACCTCATATCATCTCGTCTCGCATCGTCTCGCATCGTCTCATCCATGATACACCGCTACAGTTCCTCCCCATGAGAAGAATTTGTCACCCTACAATATCGACGAGGTGGTTGATGACATGTTTACATGCCGTGACTTGGGCGTCTCACACGTAGAACGTTAACCACGTAGAACGTTAACCACGTAGAACGTTAGCCCTGGACGAGGAAGAAGAATTAATCCCCAAAAAAACAGAACGTCCTGTGTAATATGGAAGCGGCTTGGATACAGAAGATCAGACGTGAATCAGAATCAAATGTAAAGTGTGTCAAAAATCCGTCTCAACAAAAGGTGAGAAACACATCAAATTTGTTCCAGCATCTCAAGCAAAAACACTGAGCAGAACATGAGGAAAGCCCGAAGCTGCGCGAGGAGAAAGCGTCAACAAGTAACGCAAGGCAAACGCTTTTCATTCGGAAGGGAATGTTAGCGCGTTTGCCAGCTGAACTCAGTACGATAATAAAGTAAACGCTGGATGATGACAATCCTTGATGGAAATATTTTTCAAAAACGCCAGCTATGTACGAAGAACGTTACTCTTTTCATATCGTCATTTATATCGTTACCGCAAAATATACCATGAAATATCGTGATATGGTTTTAAGGCTTTATCGCCCATCCCTACTACATGGCTTAAAAGACGTGAAGCCAGGTTTTATTTGTACCTTTGCAATATTTATCTGTGATGCCTATAATTTTATACACTAATCAAAAAGCGCAATAGCAAAAAAAAAATAAATAAATTTCACTTCCGCAAATCTGCAAGTTAATCTGATTAATCTGTCTTACTTACATCAGTTCAGTCCACACACTGGTGACATCTTATGAAATTTAAATAATAACAATAATTTAATATAAAAATAATAATACTAAAAATAGAAACTATAGAAATATATTAAAATAAAATACAAAAATAATAATAATAATTCTAAAAATATGAAACATAAAAATACATATAAATAAAATATAATAAAAATTATTCTAAAAATATTAAATATAAAAAAATATAAAAATACATATGAAATATAAACAAATATTAAATAATAATAATAATTATTTAATATAAAATTATAAATTTAGCCTGTTTGTAGGCAAAGATATCACTAATAGATTGTTAAATCCAGCATTAATTCATAAATGCTTATAATCTTTATCTAGCAAAATAAAAAAAGTCTGAAATTACTTTGAGCCCCGTGAACGAACCTGTAGTCATGTAGTACTGCTAAATTTAAATAAATAAATAAATAAATAAATAAATATTTTAAACTCGTGATAATGTTCGCTCCCATCCTCGAGCAAGGCTTACGCTACACTTCTCACACTGAATGCTGTTACACTAAATAAAAGTTTATTTCAGTTCAGCTACATGTACATCACATGCTAACAATGAAAGAGATTCATGCTAGCTTCAGTGACTCAGCAAATGCAGATGAATATTATCACCTATAATTGTAATAACACTGTAATTACACAATCACAGGTTTCACTTTCCTTTCTGTCAGGACAGCATGGGCTACATGTTACTATAATGTAGAAATGTGATGTTAGTTCATTAAACAGAGAAGGTTAATGGCTAATAATATCCAATTTTTCAACAGGAAATAAATCAACTGAAGGTGCACTTGAAGGCAGCTCAGCGTCCCGGAACGTGCTCCCTGCGGTTACGTCACGGCACGTGCAGCACGTCTCTGTGTGTCTTCAATTACATTCTATTATGCTATATTAACACGCACGCACGTACACACAGTCTCTCACACACACACACAGTCTCTCTCTCTCTCACACACACACACACACACACACACACTTTCACTCTCTCTCTCACGCATGCACGTACACACAGTCTGTCTCTCTCACACAAACAACTCATGTGTGTGAGGCAGGGCTGCAGCTTGAGTCCAACTCTGTTCAATATTTATATCAATGAGTTAGCGGTGTTACTGGAACAATCTGCAGTCCCTGGACTCACCCTAAATAATACCGAAGTCAAATTCCTGCTGCTTCTGTCTCCTACTGAACAAGGCTTACAGCAGCACCTGGACCTGCTGGAGCAGTACTGTCAGAACCGGGTCCTGACAGTCAACCGGGCCAAAACCCAAACTGTCATCTTCCAAAAGAAGGCCAGACGTCAGGAAAACAGACACCAGTTCACTCGCCCTGGAGCTCTCGCTACACTACGCCTGCCTCGGGCTGAAACTCAGTGCCTCAGGAAGCTTTGATCTGGGAGTGAACGCACTAAGAGAAAAAGCACGAAGAGCTCTTTATGCAATCAAGAATAAATTCTACAAAATAAACATCCCAATTAGAATCTGGTGTAAAATCTTTGACAGTGTTGTTGCGCCTATTGCGCTGTACGGATGTGAGGTTTGGGCTCCACTCAGTACACACGACTACACGAGCTGGGAGAAACATCCCACAGAGTCCCTGCATGCACAATTCTGTAGAAATCTCCTAAAAGTTCAAAGAAAAACACCAACCAGTGCAGCAGGGCAGAATTAGGCCAATTCCCACTGATTATACCTATACAAAACAGAGCTCTGAAATTCTGCAAACATCTTAAAGCAAGTAACGAAAACACGCTACAGTATGAAGCTCTGAGAACCCAAGAGCTAAAACCAGTCGCCTGTCAGCTGGTCCTGAGACTCACTAACACACTAACCACTGACACACTAACACACTAACCACTAACACACTAACCACTGACACACTAACCACTAACACACTAACCACTAACACACTAACCACTGACACACTAACCACTGACACACTAACCACTAACACATTAACACACTAACCACTAACACACTAACCACTAACACACTAACCACTAATACACTAATCATTAACACACTAACCACTAACACACTAACCACTAACACACTAACCACTAACACATTAACCACTAATACACTAATCATTAACACACTAACCCCTAACACACTAACCGCTGACACACAGCAGTCTCAGACCAGCTCTGCTCACCAAAGTCTAATCAGAGTCAACCAAGTTACTGAGCAGATGAGAAGAGCGTATCTGGAGCACTGGGACAGTCAGAACCAAACCCAGTCCAGATTACACTGCTGTCGGCCCTAAACAGAGAGTATGAACTGGCAGAGTGTCTCTTCACCGTCAGAGATAGAAAGCAGAGACACGTCCTGACCAGGTACAGGCTGAGTGAGCACAGTCTCGCCGTGGAGAAGGAAACACAGGAGAACCTGGTACACAGGAACACCTGAAACACAGGAGAACCTGGAACACAGGAGAACCTGGTACACGGGAGAACCTGATACACAGGAGAACCTGGTACACAGGAACACCTGAAACACAGGAGAACCTGGTACACGGGAGAACCTGATACACAGGAGAAACTGGTACACAGGAGAACAGAGACTGTGCTCACTGTATGAGCGGTGAGGTTGAGACAGAGCTGCACTTCCTCCTGCACTGTGAAAAATATCAACACCAGAGAGAGAGAAACACCTTCACCAAAAACATCAGCAACAGCAATTTAACAGAAAAAGAAAAATTAATAAATCATTCTGGGAGAAGGAAACACTGCAGCCTTCACTGCAAAGTATGTGTCAGAATGCGAGAGCCAGAGGGACAGCGAGACACAGAGTGTCCTGAACACACCCTGAACACACACACCATGTTCACACACTCACCTGTCAGGTTTTTGTTATTGTTGTTGTTTGCTTTATGTGTATATATATATATATATATACATTTTACTGTTCCTGTTTATGATGTTTGTAATGTTTAAATGCACATTTATGTGTTATTTGTATAACTTTTGGTTTAATCTAGCTGCGATATTTGCTTTGGCAACAATGTGATTTATAACATTCATGCCAATAAAGCACTGATGAACTGAACTGAACTGAACTGTGCAGGTGAAGGCAGTTCAGCGTCCTGGAACATGCTGTTCCCTGCAGTTACATGACGGCACGTGCAGCACGTTGGAGTGTGTTCAGTTACATCCTATTATATTCTATTATGCTATATTAACACACACACACACATACACACACACACACACTGTCTCTCTCTCTCTCACACACACACTGTCATGTTAGCATTAAAATGAGTTATATTTAAGTCTAAACAGAGAGAAACACTGATCATTTTATTCCTATATAAACCTCACATACATATAAATATTTATATAAAAACAGAAGAAATAAATCTTAAAGTCCTGTTTAAAAGAAGATTCATTTAGAAACTGTTTAAATCTGCATCTAAAATCTTTAAAGTGGAGTGTGTGTGTATGAGAGCGAAAGAGAGAGATCTAAATTCAATATTCTACAAAACAGCACAAAAAGGCAAATTGGCACAAATCAAAATTAAGAAAAAGAAACTGGACACTGATAGTTGGTTTGATTCAGACTGTAAGACTCTGAGGAAAAAACTTAGACAATTATCCAACCAAAAACACAGACAACCAGATAACCAAGATCTACGCCTTCAGTACTGTGACACACTAAGACATTATAAATCCACACTCAGAAGAAAAAAAGAAAAAAAGTTTTTAGAGAGCCAGCTCCAAGAAATTGAAAGATCAATCAACTCAAACAAATTCTGGAATAAATGGAAATTACTATACAAACCAAATCAAGAAGATCTAGCACTACAAAACGCAGAGCTGTGGAAGAATCATTTCCAGGAACTTCACAGCTCTACCACAATTCAGAATTCTGATCAAAGTGAAATAGTCAAAAATTAGAATATTTGGAAAGATCAATTAAAGAAAATCAAAACCCTTTAGATTTTCCAATCACAATGAAAGAATTGGAAGAAAAGCTTGTTGTGCTAGAGTCCAAGAAAGCCTGTGGTGTAGACGGCATCGCGAACGAGATGCTGAAACACTCAGACCACAACTTCAAAATGGCCGTCCTAAAGCTGTTCACTGTTGTTCTGTGTGTGGGTTATTTCCCTGAGATCTGGAACCAGGGTCTCATCAGCCCCATCTATAAAAGCAGTGACAAATTAGACCCCAACAATTACCGGGGCTTCTGTGTGAACAGCAACTTGGGGAAGGTTTTCTGCAGTATTCTAAACACCAGACTTTTAGACTTCCTCATGAAACACGATGCCTTGAGTAAATGTCAAATTGGTTTCCTCCCAAAATGTCGCACATCTGACCATATCTTCACCCTACACACTCTAATTGATAAATATGTACATCAAAACAAAAGTAAAATTTTTGCTTGTTTCGTAGACTTTAAGAAAGCATTCGACTCAATCTGGCATGAAGGTTTACTCTTAAAACT
>NC_069713.1:1434150-1514150 GCF_027358585.1 Pangasianodon hypophthalmus
AAAGCTTTCTAGTAGCACCCTGTAAGAACCTTTGAAGAACCCTTGGAGAACCCTTGGAGAATGTTTTCGGTCTCACAGAGCAGTTCCAGACAGCGTTCAAATAAACAGGAGGCTTGAGGGTTAGGGTTTGAGGTGGACGTAGTTTTATCAGCTGTACTTTCATCTGAGACTTCCTGTTTCACAGGAAACTCCACGTCACTGCATGGTGGCGGTGGTGGTGGTCCCATCACTGACCCCTGTCCTCTGACCCCTGCTTCCTTCCCTCCAGGCTGCTGTATGTGATAAAAGGGTTGTTTACTGTTCAGGTTTTTCACTTTTACTGGAATAGCCCCACCCACTCCACTCGACAGAGGAGAAGAAAATGGAGGACAAGGACAAGAAGAATGAGGAAGAGAAGAAGAAGAAAACAATGAGGAGGAAAAAGAGGGAGGAGGAGGTTAATGGAAGGTAAAGAAAGAAAAGGGAGGAGATGAAGAATGGAAAAGAATAAAAAAAAAGAAAAGAAAGAAAAATGAAGGAGAAAATAAAAGAAGAAGAAGGGAGATAAGGGAAGGGATGAAGGGAAAAGAAGGGAAATAAAGAAAATAAAGGAGGCAAAGTAAAGGAAGGGAAAAAAAGGAGAAAGAAAGAGAAAAGTAGAAAATGGAAGGAGAAAAAGAACAAGAGAATGAGATAGGAAAGAAAAAGGAAATGAAAGAAAGGAGAAGAATGATAAGAAAGGAAAAAAGGAGAAGAGGAGAAAGAAAGAAAGAAAGAAAGAAAGAAAGAAGGGGAAAAAAGTAAAGGAGAACGTATTAAGAGAAACACGAGAAGCAGAAGGAGAAGATAGATAGGTAGATAGATAGAGAGAGAGAGATAGACAGATAGCTAGGCAGATAAATGGAAGGATGGATAGATAGATAGATAGATAGATAGATAGATAGATAGGCAGATAGATAGATAGATAGATAGATAGATAGATAGAGAAATAGACAGACAGGGATAGATAGATAGATAGATAGATAGATAGATAGATAGATAGATAGACAGAGACAGACAGACAGATAGATAGATAGATAGATAGATAGATAGATAGATAGATAGATAGAAGGATGGATGGATGGATGGATGGATAGATAGATAGATACAGAGATAGATAGATAGATAGATAGAAGGATGGATGGATAGATAGATAGACAGAGAGAGAGAAATAGACAGACAGGGACAGATAGATAGACAGACAGACAGAAAGATGGATAGATAGATAGATAGATAGATAGATAGATAGATAGATAGACAGACAGATAGATAGATAGATAGAGTCTTTAAGCTGTTGATGCAGAAACATGACCTTTAACAGAACGGAAGGTTCTGGATGGTGATTGGTCGGCAGGGGTGAGTTAGTAGTTTTCTATAACAGTAGCTCTGTTACAGTCCGACGCTTTTAGAAACGCTGAACATTCTGATAACGTTCTCGTTATGTTAGCTGCCAATGAAAAGAAAATGTTTAAAATGGCTATGTTCTAGTTCTAGTCAAACAGACAAGTAAAATCACAAAGCGCTATAGCTAACATGAGTTAGCGACCACAATGCAGCGTTACCGTGGAGAAGTAAGTGGACACGTGACGTCATCTAGAAATGAAAACTTTTAGCTAACATGAGAATTAGCTCGCTAAAAAATTCATAAAGGAGAATTGATTCCTACCAAAACATTTTGCACTAGTTAGCTAAGGAAGAAAACAGCAACAGGAAGTAGCTTGTCCATCGCTGCTAAGTGTCATGTGATGTTAGCAAACAGCGTTACAGCTAATCAGATCCTCGTTACGCTACAACGTTAAAGCTAACCTAGCGAGTGTAAGCTAGCCTACTGCATTTCCGTAAAATAGCTACATTTACTTCTGAAATTTTAAATCTTTAAAACAAGTTATAATAAAAGTATCGTAAAATAAGTAAAAGTACAATAAAATATTTAATATTTAGTTTGTGAAGAGAGCTGGACGCATCATTAAGCATCTGATGACGTAATAAACACAGTTTATTCCTCATTAAAGTCGAGTGTTTGTAACGAGCGTGAAGCGTGAAGCGTGAAGCTGATTCAGTTCACGTCTTAGAAACAAATAACTTCATCTGCATTTAATGAATTTTTAAACATTTGATATATATTTTTAAATTACAGTTTTATTTAGTGAAAGATTTTTGGTCAACAAATTAAATCAGGATTATTATTAAATTATTCTTATTTAATTTTCAACAAAATTGATTTAAACTTAATAAACATAAACATAAACATGTAGAGAAAAATAAAAATAAAAATAAGACCAGAAAGAAAGAGGAAAGAAGAGGAGTTTTATTATATTAATATTCTATTTATTTATTTTTTATTTTTCAACAAGATCATCATTTATTTTGTGAATAAAAATAAAGAGCCTGAGATATGAACATGTGAGTGTCTGTAACTCAGCTGTAGTTACAGCGCAGAGCGACGCTGCTCATTTTAACTCAGAAAATCACTTCCTGTTTATTCTGATGTTAAATAAACACACACTTGTGTTCGAGCTCCGTCTCCTCCAGCGCTTTATTCTCGCTATGTGGGAGTGTGAACGCAAACACTGACCTGATCACAGTTTCCTTTACTCTTAGACCTCAAACGTTTGGAATTTTTACAGCTTTTACAAACTGCAATTATTTAATTGTGTTAAACACTCTGAGTCTCCAGGCTGGTGTTTATATAAACACGGCTTTTATATCTCTCTATTTTACTCTTCTTTTAAGAAGAAACACCAGTGTAATTAGTTTTATTTTAATTTATTCATTTTAATTTATTATATTTATATATTATTATTATATATTATTATTTATATATTTATTTTATTTTATTTTGACCTGAATTTATTTATTTATTTATTTTCACTCCTTCATGTTTGTATTTTTGTATTTATGTTCTTCATGGGTGTATATGAGGTTTCTGTGTGTGTGTGTGTGTGTGTGTGTGTGCGCGCACGTGTGCATGTGAGTGTTTTGTTTATGTTATTGTGTCCCAGATAAATGCAGTAAACAGAAGCTGTGTGTGATTTTAATCCACAAATCAACAAGCCTCAGAGATTTTTTCAGAGATTTGTGTTGCTCTGGATGAAAAAGCAGATTTATTCTTTGTTTAAACATAATTTGTTTTGTTGGTTTGTTTTGATTTAGTTTTGATGCAGAAAGTTGATGTTATTTCGGATAACATCTCTTTAATGTAAAGAGATTTAATTTTGTAACAAACTGATTGACTGTACACAGTTAGCGTTAGCTGATGCTAGCCAACAGGAAGCAGTTCACAGTTTAAGGTTAAGTTAATTTAAAGTAATTTTTTTTTAAAAAAATAGCATGCTAGCTAACATTTATCTCAGCTAGATAACGTGGGTGTTTATACAGCGGCAGCTTGAGGCTGTTGATTTTGGTGCAGCAGGATGATGTTAATGATGACATAGCCTCAAACAGCATGGAGTGGAGAGGCTATTACACTTGACTGATGCTAAGGGCTACTATCTAGTGAATGTTTAGAGTATTGGCAGTTTAATAAAACTAACTGTACACCAATTCTCAGTGTTAGAACAGAGAGTTTTGTAAAGAAATGTATGTTGTTAGTTTTTCAGATACACAATTCTTTTAATCGTGGCTTTACTGAAAGCAGACGTTATCATTTATGACACAACCTCGCTAGTTCTACAGCGAGTCCCAAAAGTCTTCACACACAGGGGAAATTACACTTTTTTATCAAAATGTGACTTTATTTGCAATCATCCTGTACCTGATTTTGCCATTTCTGTGTAAACACACACACAGAATCGTCTCTCTCACTCATGACGTGCCATGAGAATGATTTCAATACCTTCTTCTTTTATCAAAGACTTTCTTAAAGGCTATCTGAAAAAATATGATATAATATAATATAAGCTAAGTATGAAAAATTTTGGAGGATGTTTTGCTAAAAAAGTGTTAATTTCCCCTCTGTATGGAGACTTTTGGGACGCACTGTATAGCTAGCTAGATCACGAAAGATGAAACTTTCTAATCACATCTTTTTTTTTTTAAATTAGGAAAAGTACTGAAAATTTTAATAACTTACAAAAATTAAGCCGTGTTAGATACAGCAGGTGTGTTTAACGTTGTCGGTGTCACAGTGTGTGAGATGAACACACTGTCTGCTGAACAAAATGTTTATTTTGTGAGCGAGCATAGGGCAGCATGATTCCTGCCCCACTGGACGTCTGTTAGTGTCTGTTGCAGTTCCCATTTTTGACCACTAGGTGTAATAATACTGTAACTCTAAGGCTCTAAATGGGGCAGCGAGCACATCTTCTTTCACTTTACTGTCATTTTACAGAAAGGTTTACGTGTCAGGCAGCAACATGGCGCCTCCTAGTGGTGTAAAAGGAATAACAAATGAAATTTACATATTTAAATGAGGTAACTAACATCAGAAGGACATTAATAAGCGGTGATCATGAAGCGTGGATCTGTCATGGGGCTATCTGGGGCAGAAACACATAAAAAGTAATAAGGATTTTTATAATAATATGATTTAGGGTGTGTGGGCGGAGTCTGAGTTAGTTGTTATTTAGTTTAGTTAGTTTAGTTAGTTAGTTGTTAGTTAGTTTATATTTTGTTGTTGCAGGACGACAATTAGAGAGGCTATCACACTTGACTCATGCTTTAGGCTACCTTCTAGTGAGTTTTGAGAGTTAACCCGTATCTGAACTACAATCTCAAAAAACACACCACATACTTTGTAGAGCCGCGGTGTGGAAGGTGTAGAGGAAGTCTCGGAGACAGTCGGGCTCCGGGCTCGTGTTTATTCAGTGTGCGCTTTTCAGCTCCCTTTAGAACAAAAATCAGAAAAAAAATCGCCACTTTCGCTCCTTCAGCTTCAAGTCCACACTTCTCAGTGTGTCTGTCTCTCACTTACAGGTTATGGGAGTCAACTGAAAGAGCAAAGGGACACACATAAATCTCCTCGGGCGGATAAAACACAGGTGAGAATCATCACGTGCTACCTGCTGGTTCGCCCCGCCCCATCTCCGCCCACAGCTGATGCACGACCACGCCTCCGCTGCCACATTCCTGAATTTTTGGCCACTGGAAAAACTGACAATGTGTTTTTTCTCAGCATATGGAAATGAGGTCACTGTGGTGCACACACACTTTTGATTTCCGGACATTATCCAGTTTATAATCCCCCTTTCTTCTCCCAGACTTTATACAGAACATCTGTATCTGTCTGCACTTACACTCTGCACTGTGTTTGCTATAAAACAAGATGGCGGTCATTAAAGAAGATGTGGTTAGTATTTCAATGGAATTGATAATGGATGGAGCTGGTGTATGAAGGCTGTAGAATGGTGGAGATGCTGTAAATGGACCACTGAGCTTCACTACATCAGCTGCGTAACTCCAGTACAAACCTGAAGGCATGATGAAGATGAACTTCTGCTTCTGTAACTCAGTGTAGAAATGTTCTTCTTCTCAAACTGGGGTTTATCAGCTGGGATTTTCCAAATGAATCAACATCTGGCGATTTTAAAACCAACTCTATGTGTTTATTATTATTATTATTATTATTATTATTATTATTATTAGATGTAAATATAATGTTACATATCTGAGTAAAGTGCTGAGATTGTAAGAGGTGAAATAATGAAATAATGTTTCAGTGTGAAAGTGAGGCGCTTTAAGAGTTAAGGAGTTTCACCACTTTCCTCCCTCTGTTTTCTTCCAGTGTGTGTGTGTGTGTGTGTGTGTGTGTGTGTGCGCAGTATAAACCTCTTGTTGCGATATCTAAGTGGAGTTGAAGCGGTGCACGAGACCATGGACGTCGCTCAGCCCGCGCGCAGTAACGAGTCGGAGTACGAGTACGATTACTCGGATTATTACGCGATAGACGCGCTGGTGGACTTCCGGCCGTGTGAGAAACATGAGGTGAAGAAGTTCAGCCGTTACTTCCTGCCCGCGTTTTACTCGGTCGCGTGCGCGCTCGGTCTGCTCGCTAACTTCACGCTGCTGTTCGCGTTCGCGCGGAGCAAACCGGCGAGACGCGCGCAGCCGGCGTGCGCGCTGTGCGCGGACCTGCTGTTCACGTTCACGTTTCCGTTCTGGGCGGTGTACGCGGCGCGCGACTGGATCTTCGGCGCGCGCGCGTGCAAAATCGTCACGATGGTGTACGCGGTCGGTTTGTACGGCGGCAACCTGTTCGTGGCGTGTGCGGTGCTGCGGAGCTGCCTGGACGCCGTGTGCGTGTTCCGGTGCCTGGGACGAGTCGGAGACACCAAGAAGAACGTCTTGTGCTGCACGTGCGTGTGGATGCTGGCGTGTCTGGCCGCCGTGCCGCACCTGAACTTCGTGGAGGAGCGTCACGTCCACGGCGAGACCTTCTGCTCGTACCACTACACGCACGGCTGGAAGATCTACATGCGCATCCAGCTGTCCATGCTCATCTTTGTGGTTCCGTTCCTGCTCTTGCTCAGTTCCTCCGTCGTCTTGTTCCTGCAAACACGTTCCACAGGGCGTTCCAGGATCCTGAGGCGTGCGATCATCAACACCGGGCTGTTCTTCGTGCTCTGGTTCCCGTACACGTTGGTGCTAATGCTGCACATTGTGCAGGAGGTCTTGGAGTGTGGCGAGAGTCTGCACATGGACCTCGCCATCCAGAGCACCGAGTGCATTGCCTTCGCTCACGTCTTCATCAACCCCCTAGTGTACATGCTGCTCAATAAGCGAGTGAGGAGGGCGCTCAGCTCGGACTGTGCGAGCCCGAGGGAATACCTGCTCGACGTGTCGGAGAACATGGACAGCGTGTCGAGTGAGGACAGCGGCGTGGAGTTAAGGGCACTCCAAAGTGTTCAGGGTTTCTCAAATCCTGAGTATGAGGGAGGAACCGCTGAGAAACAAGGACACTTATTACCACATGCCACAGAACCTCAACTGAGCTCACTACCTAGTGTCCCTAGATGAAGGAGTCTGGACTGAAAGATTGACTGAAAGATGATGAATTACACATCATGCTAAACAAGATGATTAGTTAGATGTTTAGATATTTAGATGCCTCAGCTAAACATCTACATCTGGGCTGCTTGTATTCTAGAAAAAAATCTGTATTTTTATATGAATAGTCAGTATTTACAGCCTGCATGTAACTTTAGTCCACTTTATATAAATATAGCCTTTATTACTGGAGTTTAGTCACTTCCCATTATTCATACAACAGCACGAGGAACACCCTGTTGCTGAATTAAATAAATCAATCAATAAATAAACACACCCTTCTCCATGTGGTGTCATCGATTTTTTTAAAAAAAGGTCAGCTAGAATGCATTTTCAGATCCTATCCACACCCATGTGTTTTGCTAAAGTGAGGTTTTCCTCAGGCTGAAGAAACATCGCCCACCCTCCAGCTCACTTTTTCCTCACTCACAAATTCAGATGTGTGTAGTCATAGCAGGAAGGAAAAATAAAAGGAAAAATAAACGGCAGTGAAACAGAGGAGAAGAACAGGCAGGCTGCACAACACTGAATTAAGCTATTTATTTATTCTAGTGCTGAAACCACAGTTTTATTCACCATCACAACATTGCAGCTAATTTCAAACTGTTTTATTGTGCTTTCAGGAGGATCTCCTTAAGGAGAATCACACACATTTCACATGTGATCTGCTTTTTAACATGTTATGCCCTGAAATTGCTCACAACTCAAGTCAACTCAAACACATGACATTATTTGAAAAATGTGATCATGTGTGAAAAGAAAATAATCATGTGAGATAATATAACCATTGTTCTAGACAACCAATCACTGATCACCGTTGTTCTAGACAACCAATCACTGATCACCGTTGTTCCCGATGACCAATCACTGTTCGCCATTGTTCCTAATGACCAGTCACTGAACACCATTGTTCTGAATGACCAATCACTGATCACCGTTGTTCCCAACCACCAATCACTGATCACCGTTGTTCCAGACGACCAGTCACTGTTCACTGTTGTTCTGAATGACCAATCACTGATCACCATTATACCCAACAACCAATCACTGATCACCGTTGTTCCTGATGACCAATCACTGATCACTGTTGTTATGAATGACCAATCACTGATCACCATTGTTCCCAACGACCAATCACTGATCACTATTGTTCTCAAAGACCAGTCGCTGATCACCATTGTTCCCAACGATAATGGTGGAGGATTTATTTTTAGCATTGCAGATAATCTGGATGTAAACCATGTGCCAGAAATTCCACAGGAGGAGATATGAACTAGAAAGAGATTATCATGGCCTTCTACATGCGCTGTCTTAATGCTGGGAAGAAATGATTAGCATGTTATTAGTGAGTGAGTTCTGTAGCTGAA
The DNA here is from genome assembly GCF_027358585.1 of Pangasianodon hypophthalmus. Lineage (NCBI taxonomy): Eukaryota > Metazoa > Chordata > Actinopteri > Siluriformes > Pangasiidae > Pangasianodon > Pangasianodon hypophthalmus. The sequence continues at coordinate 1,442,520 of NC_069713.1, forward strand.
TGACTCCCACTCTTACTAGCTGTTTTGTTCATATTTATTAAACTTAAAAATGAACTACATATCAGCATTCATGACCTCTCGCCTCCACTGTTTACGACCTGTTCTTAATCCCTCTTCTTCGCTTCTGTGTATGATTGATACCTAGGAATAGGTACGGTTAACGACACCTTAGTGGACCATAAACATAGACTTGAATACTAAATATCATTCCGTCCTCTTTTTCCACAATGAAATCAGTCGCACAGCATTGACTAACTGTCAGATGCTAACTGTATGAAGCTCGATGACCTTTCCAGCAAAAAAATAAAGACATTTTTGAAATATGAACTCTCTATGAGTAAAAATAAACATGAATTATTGCACTTTTTTTTTTAAATTCACAGATTAAGTCTATCAGGATTTTTAATCTCTCTTCTTTACTCGATCTTAGCACAGGTGAGTCTGATTTGCTGTTATGTGTGTCTGCACTAGCATAAGAGTCAGTGTCGGTGTTGATGTGTCACTGATTGTAACTGGTATTTCTCAGTATTGCTGTTACTGGGCTTTTTTACAGTCTCACTCATTTTCAGAAGACTGCGTCAGTTCTGTTTTGACCGCTTCAGTTCTCACAGTGTATGGCCCACTTCCTGCTTTTCTATCTCAGTCATCTGGATCTTCAATCTTAACTTCATCACTCCTTGCTAATGGTTGAAGAGATTTGCCTGATCTGCCATAGAATGATTTCTGTTTTACTGTTTGCCGCATAAGACCTTTTTGTTGCTTGATATAGTGTTCTTGCTTTGAGAGGAAAGGGAAGTGTTGTATGTATTTCGTGACTCAACAGCAGCTCTGCAGGGAACAGATCACATTCCAGGGTAGAAGCTCTGTAGCTAAGCAGTGCATGGTAAAAGTTAGACTAGCTGTCGGCAGCTTTCATTAGCTGTTGCTTGAGAATGTGTGCTCCTTTTTCTGTTTTACTACTGGACTGAGCATATAAAGGACGTGATGTGCTCAAAGTTATCGGATTCTGAGAATTCAAGAAATTCTTTGCACATGGAGCATTATCACTCCTAACAGTGTGCAGAGTTCCATGTCTTGTGAAGGAGGATTTCAGACACTTGCTGATGAGTTTGAGAGCAGTGCCATCTCTGGGAAGTCAGAATAGTAAATAAATAACTACTAAATATTCATTACTCTTTAAAATTAGACATTAATATCCATTGATGAATTTAAGGGCATCGTAAACAATGTGGTGAAGGAGGTGTGTGATTGTTTTTTTTTTTGTGTGAGTGTTTAAATAGTGTAAATTTTTTTTTGTTTTATTGTGGATCTTTGTATATCATGTTGTATATGTTGCATTTTAATTTTGCTGTGAGTTTGTATGGCTGCTCCCTTGGCCAGGTCATGATTTTTGATCCTTCCTGGTAAAGTAAAGGTAGGTAGGTAAGTAAGTAAGTAAGTAAGTAAGTTCAATTCAATTCAATTCAATTTTATTTGTATAGCGCTTTTAACAATGGACATTGTCACAAAGCAGCTTTACAGAAATAAATGGATTCACAAAAATATATTGTAAATATTTAAATTTATCACTGTGAATTTATCCCTAATGAGCAAGCCAGTGGCGACGGTGGCAAGGAAAAACTCCCCGAGATGATATGAGGAAGAAACCTTGAGAGGAACCAGGCTCAAAAGGGAACCCATCCTCATCTGGGTGCAACGGATAGTGCAATTATAAATAAATCCCTTCTATTGTGTACTATATGGACAAATAGTGCAATTGTGCAACCAATAAATTCATCGCAGTATTTGCAAGAGGTCCGGCTGGTTAAAATCTATCCACTGTCCACTGATGGAGTCCTGAGTACGAAGCTGCTCGTGGCAACTGCAGCCCCAAAGCCACTACAGCAATCGCAGTCCCAAGCCATTACAGTACAGCTCCCCATATGTGATCCCCAAGCCATCTCCACAGCCCCCAGGTGGCACCATCCCCAGCAATCCAAACAGTTCTTCAGGCAGTCCATATGGGGCCACCCCCAGCAGCAGCGAGCGAACTCAACCGATGAGAACTCCAACCAGAAGTAGGGCATCAGGATGGGTCAGGCAGCGAGGAGGAGCAGAAGGGGTCAGGATCACTGGCATCATTGGCATCTCAGAAGTAGCATGTGTAGCTCGACAGAGAGTGAGGGAGAGAGAGAGATGGAGAGAAAGGAAGAGATTGTTAGGTGAGCTTTTGTCCTCTAATGGTTAAGCACGATGTACTTTGCATGCAGAGTGCAAGCAGGGACTCCGGCAAGACTAGCTATGACAGCATAACTGAAAGGGAGAGCCAGAAGCTAACACAGACATGAGGGCACCCTGGGACATAAGGCAGCCAGCCACTCCACCGTCGACAAACCTGAGTGAACGTGTGAGAGTGGGGGGGCGACAGCATCCAAACATCCCATTTCACCACAACACTCTATGCCTGTGAAACCCTCCAGACCTGCCCCTGTACCTAAGAAAACTATTCACAAAAGGCTTGACTAAACAAATATGTTTTCAGCCTAGACTTAAACACTGAGACTGTGTCTGAGCCCCGAACACTAAGTGGAAGGCTGTTCCATAACTGTGGGGCTTTGTATGAGAAAGCTCTACCCCCAGCTGTAGCCCGCATTATTCGAGGTACCAACAAATAGCCTGCATCTTTTGATCTGAGTAGGCGTGACGGATCATAAAAGACCAAAAGTTCGCTCAGGTACTGTGGCGCGAGACCATTTAGTGCTTTATAGGTCAATAGTAGTATTTTATAATCAATACGAAATTTGATTGGGAGCCAATGCAGTGTGGATAAGTAAGTAAGTAAATAAATAAATAAATAAAAGAGGTCCATTTCTATCTTCTGCCAAGGTGCTTTTGGTTTGTCACCAATCAGCATTGCTTTGTTTGTTTGCTGGTGTCTGCTAAAGGGTGCTTCAATGTCTCAGTGGATTCCTGGTCAGGAGAGCGGGTCTTGTGCCCACTTCTTACATTTCTCAATACTGATTCTCAGAATGTCCTGCCTCAGATTTGACAGTATGACTATTCTATTCTGTTTTGACAGTAGTCCATTCATAACACTTACCTCAGCTCTGATATGTTGATACAGAGGACAGGAACCTGTAGGCCATCCATTATGCATGTTCTCAATGACATTTTCCTGTGCACCCTTAGCAGTCTTTTCTGCTATCTCTTCTGACACAAGGTGTGCAGCACAAACCATGTTCACATGAATTTTTACTTCTACAGAATTTGGACACCTTTTTTTCCAGTGCTCACAAGAGAGCTTCTGCCATCACCAAGTGTTGTACCTCTGCATTTTCATCATTAAGTGCAGAATACTTGGTGACATCTCAGTCAGAATCTTTTCGATAGTTAGCGGACAGTGGTCTGTTTCTGCAGTGAAGGTGGGCAGGCCATAAATATAGCCTCGAAATTTCTCAAGCCCAAACACCAACCCAAGGCTTTTTCTATTGGAGCATATCTACATTCTGTCTTGGTCATGGTTCTGGATGTATAAGCAAATGATTTCTAATGATCCCCTTCAGCTTGGAGCAACACATCACCTAACCCATCTTTGGAGGCATCTGATCTGCTTGGCTGCATCAATGAAGGTAAGCAGGGGTGATGTAGTAAGTGTTGTTTCAAGTCTTTGCCACTCACATGTGGGATGTTTTAGCTGAGAGATTGGGGAAAACTTTCCAAAGAAGTTGTCCATCCCTGTGATGCGCATTACTTCTTTCTTGTCAGTTGGACTGTGCATGTTCAGACTGACATTCTATTGGTCTACTTGATTCCCTTAAGCAGAGGCGGTATCCAAGGAATATGATCTCCTGAAAACCAAACAGACATTTTCCATTCTTTCTGATGCTTTGCAGAATTTTTGTCAACCTCTGGTTATGTTCTAGAAGTGTTGAGCCCCAAACAATAAAGTCATCAGCATAAACTTTAACTCTTTCCAGTGGTTCAATCACATGCTCCACTGCACGGCAAAAACTGGCATCTTATCAAGTGAAAATATCTGGAATATAATCAAATGTATTTTGTATTTCCTATTATAAGATTACAATAAATCAAATATAAGATTATGAAAACCTATTTTAAGACATTTTTACTCATTTAAAGCTTTACATTTTCTTATTCTATTGGCTTCTTTCTAGAAATAAATACTAAAACCGAGCAGAATTACCTGCCAATAGAACAAGACTTTTTGGCGCTTGAACTTAAAAAAAAAAAAAAAAAAAAAGACTAGAATTAAGTTTAATAATTTTATACTTGGTCTGTGGTAATCTTATATAAATCTGATTATATTCAAGATATTTTCACTTGATAAGATGTCATTTTTTGCAGTGTGCTTTTTGGAAAATCTCTGATGCTCACACAATTCCAAATGGCAGTCTGACAAAATGGAAAATGGAGAACTAAAGTTACAACATTTGGAACTGTCCTTATCCAGTCTGAGGTTCAAAAATGCTGTGAAGCTGCCAGTTTTGTAAAATATTTGGCACCTGACATTTCACTGGTGACCTGTTTACGCTTTGGGATCTGAAAGCTGGCGTTTATCCATGCATACTCTCAAATATCCATTCTATTATTTTTTTTAAACAAATACCATGGAGTTGAGCCAGTCTTATATTTTTCTGCTACACTGCAAAAGCTCCTCATCCAGTCAAGACTTACAATCTTATTTCTAGCCATAAAATCTTATTGATCTTATTTTAAGAATAAAATACTATGCAAGAGCAGATCGTGAAATTATTATTATGATTGTTTTAAGATTATTTATCTTTTTTTCTTACTTAGTTAGCAAAGCTTAAAGTTAGTTATTTTACCTGTAAATTAAGCTTATTTACCATCACAGGCATCATTTGTGGCCTTGTATCTTTTAAGACTTTGTTTTAGCTGTAATAACTGTTTTTAAGGTTGCCCAGTAAAAAATGCTCAATAATCACACTTAGGACTTGTTCATTAGTATTATTTATTCCAAATGCTTGTTTTATGTCAACAACAACACATTTATTTACAACCTAACAACAGATTATAAGACTCTGCAGTATTAAGTCACCACACTCTTTCCAATTATCCAGTATGTTTTTTAATAATAAAATAATAAAATAATATGACATAGGATCGAGGAGCTTTTCAGCATCTGTAAACTCTTTGCCTGGTATTTTGAGAAGCAGCAAGTAACAATTTTGCTTTGTTTTTGCATGGTAACTACTGTGTGTTACAAGAGTCTTCATTTGAATAAATAATTCTTGACTATGTATGTGTGATCTTGATTTTAATACTATTGTTTTAAGTTTAACTGCTTTGTCTCATTTTAAGTCAGAATATATAATGATGACAATTCTCAAATTAAGAGGAATTATCTTGTTTAGTAGCTCTGGTTTTAAGATATTTTCACACAAATTAAGATAAACTGTTTAAAAAATAATTAAAAAGCTAGTTTTAAATTATTTAGACTAAATACACTGCTTGGAATAAGTGTTTTAATGCTTATTTTAAGACATTTTGTTCTTTTCTAAATCATAGATATGTTTTCTTATTTCAAGAAATCTTACCAAGTGTAATTATCTTACTGCACTGGCAGATCATTTGACTCGTTTCTAGTCTGTATCTTCTTAAATCATGCATTTGTTTCTTATATTTAGATGGTTATTTTTTTGCAGTGTAACCCCAAGTGTTGTCATTCTGTCCAGTTCCTTTTTTAAATGTGATCTGAGTGAAACTCTTCTTGCACAATGGACCACTGGCTGATAAATAAGTTTTGATTAAGTTTGATTTTGTATAAGATTCTAACTTTAGTGGAAGCAGAGCTCAATTCACATGTAGGGGTGATATCCATTTTTCTTCTTTGACCATTTTAATTTCCTTCACTGTTCTTAATCCTCTCCTTTGCTGCCTATTTATGACTGATAATTAGAAATAGGTAGTGCTAGTGACACCTCGTGGACAGGATTGAATACTAATTATCATTACACTAGAAATTTGGATAGAAATAACAGAAATATGTGATCACATATGTGTCTGTCTGATCCACTGGGCGTACTCTTCATCATATCACTGTAGTTAACTCAAGGTTAACTTACTAGTTTTAATTGCAGAATATAGCTAGCTCACTCAGTGTTAGCTAGCTGGTTAGACAAGGCTTGGAAAGGTGAGCTGGGTGAAAATCTGAAAAATAACTTTCACAATATTTTCCAGTGAAAAATATCATGATGAATGATTACATCACCGTGACGACCCCACCCCCAAACCTCACTAACACACAAGAAAACCTAAAAACACTGGTTTTATGTTTTAGCCACATTTGCGTTTTCAGTCCCAAAAAAAAAAAAAAAAAATCTGTCTACAATGAAATGCAAAAACAACTTGAGCACTAAGTGCCTGACCCGCAATAAAAATGGTGCCAGAATATGTTCAGCCATCTTGGAATTATGGAGATCAGTATTAAAAAGTTTATTAAAGCAATGTATGTGCAGACCAGAGATAGGGTTTATTTTTGTTTCCTATAACCTATAGCTCTATAACCTTTTGCGGCAGTGTAGGACTCCTATCAGACTATAGCAGATAGCTAGCTCAGTGCGTTAGCCATGTGTTTGACTGTAAGCCGAGTGTTAACAAGATGTGTTTAAAATGTAAAAATTTTTAAAGAAATTTAATTTGATGTTTTTCTTCCATCAACATTGCAACTATTGAAATTTTTAAAAATGTAATTCAGTGTAATGTACTAAATGTAAGTAAGAATTGATTAAACTGATGGTGGATGACACTTTTTAAATGTTATGTCAATAATAAGAAGCTATTATCTTAATTAAAGTGGAAAATTATACTTCTAAGCCAGCTAGATGAAAAGATCATCGGGATTCTCTGGGTGCAATGTAAGAATATTATAATAATATAATCACCCATTTTTTTTGTCTGCACATGTTCATCTTATTTTTAGCAAATCTTAAGCAGAGATTTATCTGTAGAATATCTGACTGTACTTCTAGCTTGACTCTGTTCATGCTGAAATGTGTGGTGAAGCAAGTAGAAATAATTGAAAATGAGTCAATATTTTATTATGAAAAATAATAAAAGTGCATGCCAAGTAAAACAACCATTTAAAAAATCAGATTTTCATATTGTGCAACACAAATAATCCAAGGGAAATTATAAACAAAAGAAATGACTACTATATTTCCCTTTCCAAAAAAGTGCCAGTGATGTCATCATTGGACAATGGGCGGGGCTTGTTTGATTGACACGCCATCAAAATGATTCTTTGTGATTGTCTACCTGCCATTAGCTAATGGGAGATTGATGATAGTGGGCTGATTATTACAAAAACACTAATTAACAAACATTAATGAATAAAAATTAATAAATAAAAAATTTATAAAAATCTCTTGGATTCAAGATTGAGTCAAGAGCAAGACCACAGCCAGTGAAGTCAAGACCGAGTATGACAGGGGTAAATGAAGATGAGACCAACAACACACATGGCCGAGTCAATGTCAAGACCGAGACCAGATGCTCAGATGCGTTAATTTGCTGGTTGTAGTGCCTTCCTAACCTGACATGAAATTTCTATTGAATTAACTAAAATAACCCAAGGTTCAAGGTTCAAGGTTCTTTATTTGTCACATACATATTACATACATGTGATATATTAATGTAGTGAAATGTTTTTCCTTAGTGGCTCATCCCACAGTGCGACAGTGATACATAATAAAATAGAATATAACAAAAAACGAATATAATGAATAAAATAGAAAAATAAAATAGAATAGAATCTAGTAGACAAATATAGATGTTATATCTAAAAATATGTTTAGAAGCTTTTAGTGGAATGTATTTTATTGGAATTTGGTATTATCATTTTGTACAAACAAGTACAGAAGACGTACATAGGACTACAGGAAGCCAGTGGAGGGAGCGCAGCAATGGGGTGGTGTGGGAGAACTTAGGAAGGTTGAAAACCAGTCGTGCAGCTGCTTTCTGGATCAGTTGCAGAGGACGAATGGCGCTCAGAGGCAGACCTGCCAGGAGTGAGTTGCAGTAGTCCAGTCTTGAAATGACAAGGGACTGAACAAGCACCTTTGTGGCCTGTGAGGAAAGAAATGGACGAATTCTTCTGATGTTATAAAGGAGAAATCGACATGAGCGTGTTAGATTAGCAATGTGGGAGGAGAAGGACAGTTGATTGTCCATGGTTACCCCAAGGTTGCGTGCGTTAACCGAAGGCGAGATCAGAGAATTGTCTAGGGAAATTGCAAGATCCTGAGATGGGGATGAATCACCTGGGATGAACAGCAGTTCAGTTTTGGTGGGATTAAGTTTCAGCTGATGAGCTGTCATCCATGATGAGATGTCAGCCAGACAAGCTGATATCCGAGCAGAAACATGAGAGTCTGAGGGAGGGAAGGAGAGGATGAGTTGAGTGTCATCTGCATAGCAGTGCTATGAAAACCCATGTGAGGGTATGACTGCACCAAGAGATCGGGTATAGAGGGAGAACAGGAGAGGACCAAGTACTGAGCCTTGTGGAACACCAGTGGAGAGTCTGCGAGGAGCAGATGTGGATCCCCTCCATGTCACCTGATATGACCGACCTTCCAGGTAGGAAGAAAACTATTGCCATGCTGCACCACGAATACCTAGGCTCATGAGGGTGGATAGGAGAGTCTTGTGGTTCACCATGTCAAACGCTGCTGAAAGGTCAAGGAGGATGAGAACTGAAGACAGTTTGGCTGATCTAGCGGCATGTAGCTTCTCAGTGACGGCCAAAAGGGCAGTCTCTGTGGAGTGTGCCGGTTTGAAGCCAGACTGATTGAGATCTTGGAGGTTGTTCTGTGAGAGATAGCAAGACAGCTGATTATAGACAGTCCGTTCAAGGGTTTTAGAAAGAAAAGAGAGAAGTGATACCGGTCGGTAGTTGCTGATGTCAGAGAGATCCAGAGTGGGTTTCTTCAGGATGGGAATAACTCTTGCTCTTTTGAATGAAGTTGGTACATGACCAGATGTTATGGAGCCACTGATGATAGTGGTGATGAAGGGAAGGAGGTCTTGAGAGATGGTCTGGAGCATTGTGGAAGGGATTGGATCCAATGGGCAGGTAGTAGGATTGCAGGATAAGATGATTTGCAGGATCTCTTCTGTTGTTAGTTTAGAAAACTGTGTCAGCGAATGAGAAGGAGAATACTCAGTGTGTAGTGTAGGAGCAGGAGTAGAAGTGAATGTCTGACAGATTTTTCCAATCTTCTCATCATAAAAAGTGGCAAAGTCTTCAGCAGTCAGAGAGGATGGAGCAGGAGGATCCGGAGGGTTGAGCAGTGAAGAAAAGATGTTGTGGAGCTTGCGAGGATCTTGTGCAGAGGATTCCAGCTTCTCTTTGTAGAAGGCAGTCTTAGCAGAAGTCACTTCAGATGAAAATTTGGACAGGAGAGCACAATAGGAGACCAGATCTGTGTCGAGTTGCGATTTCTTCCACTTCCTCTCTGCTGTTCTTAATTCTCTCCGATTACTGTGCAGCACATCCGATAGCCAAGGAGCAGGGCTGGAAATCTTCCTGGGTTTAGAGGATAGAGGACAGAGGAGGTCCATGGATGAGGAAAGTGAAGAGAGGAAAGTGTCAGTGGCTAGCTCTAATGATAGGGAGGAAAAGGAGTCAGGGACAGGAAGGGATGATAGAGTGCAGGAAGCTAAGGAGGAAGGGGAGATAGAGTGAAGGTTTTTACGAGTGGGAGAGAAATATAGATGGCTGATGGTTTTAGGCAGGATAGGGAGGGCGATGGTGAAGGATACCAAGAGATGGTCAGAGATGTGGAGAGGGGTAGCATAGATGTCTGAAGTAGGAAAGGGGCGACTGAAGACAAGGTCCAGGGTGTTACCTCCTTTATGTGTAGGAGGACAGCTGTTGAAAGTTAAGGAAAAGGCATGGAGAAGAGGGAGAAGGCAAGAGGAGTGGAGCTAGTCAGCAGGGAGGTTGAAGTCTCCAAGGACAGTAAGAGGGGTGTGAGTAGAGAAAAGACTGAGAAGCATGTCCATTTCTTCAAGAAAGGCCCCGAGGGGACCAGGAGGTCGGTAGATGACACCGACGAGAAGGTTGGCTGGAGACGTAACTGTAACTACATGGAATTCAAAGGATGAGATGTTGAGACGAGAAAGGGAGAGCGGTGTGAAGCACCGTCTCTGAGACAACAGCAAACCTGTACCACCACCCCTGCCAGCTTCTCGTGGAGTGTGCGAGAAAGCATAAGCAGAGGATAAGGCAGCCGGTGTAGCTGAGTTCTGTGGAGAGATCCAGGTCTCAGTTAGTGCCAAAAAGTCAAAAGAGTAATGGGAAGCGAAAGCTGAGATGAAATCAGCTTTCTTTACAGCAGACTGGCAGTTCCAGTGCCCACCTACCACCACTGTTTGAGATTGAGACAACAGAGGAGGGTAGATGAGGTTACTGGTACTGCGGCCTCTGGCTTGTGCATGAAAGCTTCTGGGTCTGTGTACAGCACATGTAAAGATTTGCCAATTTGATTTAAGCACACAGTGAATAAACAAAATGCATTAAAAACTAGAATTTGTTTTGGCTCATACAACTTTCCTGAGACCAATTACAGTTGTACTCTGCAAATACTTGTTTATCTTATTATTTATTGTCTACAATATTTTGAACATAAGAAGTATTTTGAAACATATAGTCCCTTGAAATTCATGGGGGTCTGTGAGCTCATGTACAGTCCCTTCCGACAGTTCTTGTTGCACAGGTGTGCCCTGTTAGCCTGATTGTTTAAACTGTTAATAGCTCTGAATGTCTACTCTTGGTTTGACCCCTGGGTTTCACCTGTGAAGACTGTATTTGTTGTTAAAATGAAGATCAGAGAGCTGTCTATGGGAGAAAAGCAAGCCATTTTGTGAAGCTGAGAAAAAAGGGGAAATCAATCAGAGCCATTGCACAAGCATTGGACATAGCCAATACAATAATTTGTAATGTCCTGAAAAACAACAGTCAGCGACATCACCAACAACCTCCACAGGGCAGGGTGAAGGTATCACAATCCACTGTTCGAAGAAGGCTTTGAGAGCAGAAATATAGAGGCCGTACCACAAGATGCAAACCTCTCATCAGCAGTAAGAATCAGAAGGCCAGACTGGAATTCACAGAGAAATACAGAGATGAGACACAAAAGTTCTGGAACTGAGATTAACCTCTACCAAAGTGGTGGAAAGGCCAAAATGTGGAGAAAGAAAGGATCTGCTCATGATCCAAAACACACAGTCTAATGGGTCAAGCATGGTGGAGGTAGTGTCATGGCTTGGACTTGCATGGCTGCTTCTGGTACAGGCTCACTAATCTTTATTAATGATAGAAGTCATGATGGACATTGTTACAAAGCAGCTTTACAGAAATATATAGATTAAGGATATGAATTTTAAATTTATGAATTTATCCCTAATGAGCAAGCCAGAGGTGATGGTGGTGAGAAAAAGACGATATGAGGAAGAAACTTTGAGAGGAACCAGACATAAAAGGGGACCCATCCTCATCTGGGTGACACCCGATAGTGCGATTATAAATCATTCCCTTCTATAACTGTGTACTACATGGACAAATAGTGCAATTATGCAACCAGGAAATTCATTACAGTTTACACATTAAGTCTTTTCTGTTGATGTTATCAACTGTTCACTGATGGATACTTGATTGTGAAACTGTTCGTGGGAATTGAAGTCCAGAGCCATCTTCATGGTTTCTAAGTGGTACCATCCATAGTAATCTCATGTAACTTTAGCCTGTCTGTGTGGGCCATCCTCAGCAGCAGTGAGTGGATTTCAAGTGATGAGAACTCCAACCAGAAGTAGCGCATCAGGATGGATCAGCCAGGTCTGGAGAGCAGAAGGGGTCAGGATCACTGGCATCTTGGAGCAGCATGTACAGCTTGACAGAGAGAGAGAGGGAGAAAGAGAGAGATTAGAGGAGAGAGAGAGAGAGAGAGAGAGAGAGATAAAGAGAGATAGAGGGAGGGTACACTTTTGTACACTTTTTAGGGAACTCCACAGAGTCCAGGGGCTGAAGTGTCTCTGGATGCCTTGATGATCTCCTGGATTTCCCCACGTCTAAAAGTCAAAGGCAGGCTGAGGTAGATATATCAAGGTTCTACCACAGGTCACTGACAGTATTAATAAAATAAAATCATACACATGATACATTTCTAAAATCCTACACATGAAGGAAAACTGCTTCTATCAAATATAAAACCCCATGGCTTACCCTTTTTTCAAGAATGACATGAAAACCATTTTTAATTATGGTAACTGGTAACTGGTCCGCAGCTTGCCTAATGGGTGGCCCACAGGCCAACATGTTGCAATTTTTCCTTTTACATGATGGTGGAAGCAGACTATGTTAACCCAGTTATCTAAATTGCAAGAGGATTTTTCCCCTCTAATTATGCCTGCAAGTTAATTTACTGAATGATATTTAGTCATGGCTACAGACAAAAAGCGCAAAGTTAACAGTGAGAAGGGAAGGTTTCAAAAGAGCTGGAAACAAGAACACTTTTTCATCTAGAGCCACAGCAAATGCACATACCTCATATGTCAAGAGACTGTTGCAGTAATTAATGAATTTAATATCATGAGACATTATGAAACAAATCACGGGCAATATAAATTGAGGATTGTAGGATTGTTGTTCCACATATAAAGTCTGCTAAAAGTCTGCACTTTGAGCTCATATCATTATTTAATTTCAACTCCAATATACTACTGTAGAATTATTTATTATTATTTATAGTATTGTATAACAATAACTTTGTCAATGTCAAAATAATTATGGACCTGACTATGTATACAGTATACAGTCCCCTCCAAAAGTATTGAAACAACAGGGACAATTCTTGTGTTTTTTGCTATACACTGAAGACATTTGTGTTTGAAATCTAAAGACGTATATGATACAATAGATCAGAATTTCAGCTTTCATTTCCTGATATTTACATCTAGATGTGTTAAACAATCTAGAATATGAAACCTTTGGTGGCAGACCGCACAGTTTCTAGGTGAGCAAAAGTATTGTAACAGATAGTCTTAAAGGAAATAAAAGTGAAGAATACTTAGTATTTGGGTGCATATCCCTTGCTTGCAATAACTGCATCAACCCGGCGACCCACTCACATCACCAAACTGTTGCATTCTTTTTTTGTGATGCTTTTCCAGGTTTGTAGCGCAGCTTCTTTCAGTTGTTGTTTGTTTTGGGGGGTTCCTCCTCTTCAGGAAGTGAAATGCTGCTCAGTTGGGTTAAGGTCTGCTGATTGACTTGGCCAGTCTAAATCTTCCACTTTTACCCCTGATGAAGTCCTTTGTTGTGTTGGCAGTGTGTTTTGGGTCGTAGTCTTGCTGCATGAAGTTCCTCCCAGTTAGGCTGGATGAATTTCTCTGTAAATCCCCACTCTCACACGTTCACTCAGTTTTGTTGATGGTGGAGTGGCTGGCCGCTTTATGTCCCTTTTAGTTATGCTGTCACAGCTAGTCTTGCCAGAGTCCCTGCTTGCACTCTGCACACAATGTACATATTCTTTAACCATTACATGACAGTTAGCTTCCCTAACAATCTCTCAAGCTCCTGCACTAACTGTGGAAGATCCTGAGGGTTATCTGGAGGAGGGGAAAAATAGTCCAACAATAGAGATTTGCAAAAGCTCTCTGGATTCCCAAGGTGGAGAACCCAAGGAAGATAGAGCAGTTCAGGACAATCTCACTGCTCAGCATCAAAGGGAAGATATTCTTCATTATTGTGGCCTGACATCTAACTGAGCACATCTTGAAGAATTAGAACATCAACACCTCTGTGAGGAAGGATGGGATCTCAAACATGCCAGGATGCATTGATCATACAGGAGTACTGACACAGCTAATTAGAGAAGCACAAGAAGGAAGAGGGGACCTGAGAGTGTTGTGGTTGGACCTCACCAATGAATATGGATCCATACCACACAAGTTGGTGGAGACCACACTGTGTCCCAGGCAAGATCGTGGACCTCATTTTGGATTATTATCACAGCTTCAGTCTGAAAGTCTCCTCTGGGGCAGTCACATCAGAGTGGCACTGGCTGGAAAAAGGGATGATCACTGGATGTACTATTAAAGTGACTCTCTTTGCCTTGGCCATGAACATGCTGGCCAGCAATAGTGGACTGCAGAGGCCCTCTGACCAGTCTGGCAGCCCCCAGCAGAGCTTTTATGGATGACATAATGATAACAGCAACCACTGTGCTAGTGTGCAGATGGATTCTCCAGGGCTTGGAGAGGCTCATCACACAGAACTTCAAATTAGAGAAATCCAGGTCCTTGGTGCTGAAATGGGAAAGGTGACTGACCGGGTCTGCTTTTCTCTGAGAGGCACCAAGATACTATCAGTCATTAAGAAGCCTATCAAGAGCCTCAGGAGACCTTTGCTGTATCCATTAAAACCGTGAGATAGGAGCTGGAGGTGTGGTTGGTGGCAGTGGACAAGTCAGGGCTACAAGGAAATTCAAGGCCTGGATTTACCAACACAGCATAATTCCCAGGATGGTGGGGACAGTAGCATTCAGCAGAGCAGGGCTCGGCAGCTTCACAACAACCCACTGCAACCAAACCCAGGGCAAGGACAGGTGCTAACTGGTCCAAGAGAAGGTGACAGCTGGGGTTGAGGCGCTGCATGCAAGCCAGATGGTGGATATGTGTCAACAAGGTGCATGGACAAGATGGGAACAGGTGTTCGATCAGAAGATCTCCTGGTCCAAGTTGTGGCAGGCTAAGTCTTTATTTATCAACTGCCTAATACAGTCTGTCTATGACATCCTACCAAGTCCATTCAACCTTTTCACCACAGAGGCAGCAGAGAATGCCTCTAGATGGCTGTGGATCAAAAGGAATGATCCTTGGGTGCGTTAATTAATGCATGGAAGGTTCAGGTTGTGTTAGGCAGACATATTTGTGGGGCAAAATTCATACAGAACCAGTTGCACAGAGCATGCAATAATGTTGCCAATGGGGCTTGCTACAGCCCTAGTCACTTGGGAGGCCTGTATTGCTCTGTTTGTTGTAGGTGGACACTTCAGAAAGGTGTTAGGTGTAAACACAGGGAATCCAGGAACCAGTGGCATAGAGCATGTATTAAGTTTGATTGGCTGCAACATTTGTGCAGTTTCTCCTGACATGAACTGGCTGAAAGCAAATCAGACACAGATGGTCTAGTTGACAGTGAGCGAGAGTGGAGTGCTCAACAGATCTACACACTGTACATGTTGGAACAACAATCCTACAATCCTCAAGATCAAATCTGGAGATCAGAATTCCATAGTCTGGATGTGCGTGAGCTCCATAATTGCTTGTTTTTGTTGTGTCTGTGGTTTATGTTCATGTGCAGAGGGTGAAACATTCCAAAACACTCAAAACAACAAGAAGCTCATAATAATATTAATAATAATAATAATAATAATAAAGTTTGGTGAGGTGATGGTGTAATTGGTTAAGAAAAGCCTAAGCAAACAATGCTATTGGCTCCTTTCCCTCCTTTGGCTTCGTGAATGTGTACTCTGTACACTGTGTATTATGTGAGTGTGGCAGCGGGGGCGTGGTCAAGCGTCAGCTGTGGACAAAGAGGAGGCAGATTGAACCGAAATATGATTCTCACCTGTGTCGTATTAGCCTGAGTTTATTTTTATGTCTTTTTGTGCTTCCAGATGCTCCCATAACCAGCTAGAGAGAGACATCAGAGCAACACAGAGCTGTGTGTGTGTATTTATATGTGCACAGTGAAATAAAATCACTGAAAAGCGAAAGTAAAAAAAGAGACCCTGTTGAACTGTTTCCTGCCTCCTGTTTCCTCATTTCCCTCCCAACCAAAAAGGAAATTGTTACAGTGAGGTTTATAACTTTGTTGATAACTAGATTTTTATTGCTAGAGTTTTTGACCTGGTAAAAATGACTGGTTTGGATGTTTTGTCATTTTTTTTTGTCTCTCCTGCATTCCTCCATCTTTGTTTTGTTGTTGTTGTTTTGTGTGTGTGTGTGTGAAAGAGAGAGAGAGAGAGGTATTCTGGTTTATGAGCTTTAAATACCGGATGAAAAGCAGATGTGTGACTCATTGTCTTTTTGTTACTTCACTAGAACTACTAGAATTAGGTCACAGTGTTTTAGAAGTTACTGAAACTTAATGTAACATTAAAACAAGTTTTATTCCCTTTATTGACCATCCGATTTTCTGTCTGGGTTATGTAGGATTTTCTCATCATCATCATGATTCCCAGCAGCTCTTCTGTTTGGCTTAAAAAAGTTAATTTTTTCCCAGGGATAGAGCCAATTCAAAACCAACCTGTCTCTTAATTTCTTTAAATTAGGAGCTTAAACCGAAACAAATGAACATTAAAATTCTGAGGTTAAAGTGTAACAAGAGCAAACAGAGGGCTTTCAGACATTCTTAATTTAAAAATAAGGTCATCTATAAAATGAAACACTACAAAAAAAATAATATTATCTGAATTGCAATTCTGAGACCAAGTTCATCCAGGGCAGAGACTGTACTTCATTCAGATAGACAGGTACAGAAAAAAGAGACTGCAGTGTTCACTTCAGCAGAAATAAATGGCAAAAACAAAAAAGAAAATTAAATGACAGAATTTGCTAGGTGACTAGGTCATTTAAAAAAAAGCTGAAATAATTACTATAGATTTTATCACGACCATCAAGAAGGCATAATTCTCCTGAAAGCACTGATTGAGGAAGATCATCCTCTCTCCTCTCCTCCTGAGTGAGTCATTAGGTATCTTTACTGCATCATTTCTACTTCCTGTGTACTAGAAACATTCTGAATGACAATGAGAGCTTAAGTTAATTTATATCAAACAATTAAAAAATGTGCTATGACATCACCACTTTCCTTACTTGATAAGACAGGTAACACTAGCTAAGCTAATTAGTTAGCTGGCTAATGTCAATGCAGTGCTGCATTTAGATAGCTAATATCCAAGCCTTTTTCTTGAGGCACCTAAAGTGTGGCATTAATATTAGCAAAGTAAAAGCGTACACTGTGACCTTTATTAACCCCCTCTTCCAAGAATTGTCAAATTTGAAGTTCTTTGTAAATAACAAGTCCTACAATAACATCCAAATTTACACCCCCCAACAAACTCAGTTCTATCCAGTTACATAAGTGTCTGTTAAACTAGCATAACTAATGTTGCAAAATTGTTATATTGTGTAATTAAAACTAGTATTTTATGCTATATATTTTTTGCTAAATACTACATCAACAACATAACCTCTTTAAAACAGGATGACAATTTTGAGTGCCATATTTGCACAACAAATATTGCATGTTATACATATTATATTTTTCTATTTTATTATATTCTTATTCTTAGAAGTACCTAGACCTATGTGTGTGTATGTACACTGATCAGCCATAACATTAAAACCACTGACAGGTGAAGTGAATAACATTGATTATCTCATTACAATAGCACCTGTCAAGGGTTGAGATATATTAGGCAGCAAGTGAACAGCCAGTTCAGTTGATGTGTTGGAAGCAGGAAAAATGGGCAAGCGTAAGGATCTGAGTGACTTTGACAAGGGCCAAATGACATTATTGTGATCAGCTAACTTAACTGTGATCAGCCAACATTACAGTCATCAACTAATGTTACTGTGATCAGCCAAAATTACTGCAATCAGCTGACGTTACTGTGATCAGCCAACATTAGTAATCCTGACCCCTTCTGCTCTCCGGACCTGCCTGATCCATCCTGATGCCCTACTTCTGGTTGGTGTTCTCATCGGTTGGAGATTGCTCGCTGCTCCTGGGGGCGGCCCCACATGAACAGCCTGAAGATCACTGGGATTACTGGGGATGGTGCCACTTGGAGATGGCCTGGGGATCTCATATGGGCAGTTGTACTGTGATGGCTTGGCACTGCGATTGCTATGGTGGCTTTGGGGCTGTGGTTGCCACAAGCAGTTTTGCACTCAGGTCTCCATCAGTGGACAGTTGATAACTTCAACAAAACAGACTTCATTTGAAAATTGTAATGAATTTACTGGTCGCACATTTGCACTATTTGTCCATGTAGGAAACAGTTGTAGAAGGGAATGATCGCACTATCCGTTGCACCCAGATGAGGATGGTTCCCTTTTGAGTCTGGTTCCTCTCAAGGTTTCTTCCTCATATCGTCTCAGGGAGTTTTTCCTCACCACCGTCACCTCTGACTTGCTCATTAGAGATAAATTCACACATTTACGATTTATACTGCAATCAGCTGATATTACTGCACTGAACTAATTTCCCCAGAGGGTGTTTACTGTTAAAGCTTATTGTTTCCAATCATCCTTATTTCCTCCAGCTTTCCACAAGGACATGAATCTAAGAGGAAGTGTTCAAATAGACAGATAAATAAATATATAAAATGCTTTTAAGAAAACCATCTGCCAACTGGTGCTGTTTTATTTTATTCTTTGTGAAAGTGTAATTACTCCAGATTCCTGGACTGGTGAGGATTTGTATACAAGACAAACTGGCACATCTTGATATCTGAGATGAACTAGCACTACTGGGATTCAAAGTTTAGAGGAGGGGCGGAGTCTGAGCTCGAAGAGTTTAAATAGATACAAGCTGGAGAAAGTGTTCAGAGTACACACACGACTGAGAGAAAAAAAAAAAAAAAAAAAAACAACATGAGCTTTCTGCTGCAAATTTTTATTGCTTTGTTTCTCTCTTTGCTTGGGGGACTTTACGTCCTTGGAGCCTTCCGGCTTCCAGAACCTCCTCTGGATAAAGGTCCTCTTCCATGGCTGGGACATGTCCTGGAGTTCAGGAGAAACACAGCAAAGTTTCTAGAGAGGATGAGAAAGAAGCATGGGGATATTTTCACTGTGCAGCTGGGAGGGTTTTACTTCACTTTCCTCACGGACCCACTGTCCTTTGGCTTGGTGGTTAAAGAGGCCCGGGCCAAACTGGACTTTAACAAGTTCGCTAATGCTTCCTCATGAAGCACCCGGAGGCCATGAAGGCGGTGAAGAGCGAGGTCGATGAGGTTCTGCGTGAAACCAGACAGGAGGTGAAGCGTGGTGGCCCGCTGATTAACCTGACTCGAGACATGCTGCTCAAAACCCCGGTTCTGGACAGCGCCGTGGATGAGAGTCTGCGTATGATGGCTGCTCCCGTGCTCACACGAGCCGTTCTGGAGGACATGAGCCTGAAAATGGACAATGGGCGCGAATACAAGATCCGCAAAGGTGACCGTGTGGCCCTCTTCCCCTACACTGCTGTCCAGATGGACCCGGAGGTGCACCCTGATCCACACACCTTCAAGTACAACCGCTTCCTCACACCTGATGGTGGAAAAAAGACTACAAAAAAAATTAGAAAAAAAATTCTACAAAGGAGGAAAGAAAGTGAAGTACTACAACATGCAGTGGGGTGCCGGGGTCAGCATGTGTCCTGGGAGGTTCTTCGCGGTCAACGAGCTCAAGCAGTTCATCTTCCTCATGCTCACATATTTTGACTTTGAGTTGAAGAACCCAGATGAAGAGATCCCAGACATCGATGTGAGGCGGTGGGGATTCGGGACCATGCAGCCAACGCGCGACATCCCATTCAGATACAGGCTCAGGTTTTAGACAACACAAATGTTTATATTACAAACCTTTTACACTTCGCCTGCATGCTAGGTCAGTGCTTATTATTATTATTATTATTATTAGCAGCTCAGGTAATCATTTGTAGAACATCTTCTGCATCCAACTTCTTTAATGCAAAGAAATTATTATTTCAGAAAGAAAAATAACACAATGTCTTTTTACTATATTCTAATTCATGTTTAAAGAATTTTTAAATTGTTACAAATTTCTCAATACTAAGTTCACTTGTCAGAACTCTTCACACAGTTGTCTTTACCAGCATGCAGCTCAGCACAGCAGTTAACCTCATTTCAAAAAAACTACTGAAACACTTCACACACACCTCAAACTCAACTCATTCTCCCAGAACAACTAACCAAGGTTCTCTCTCAACAAGAACATGTTATGATTCACAACACAATGACCTGAAAAACACTGACAAGCAGGTAACAGTACACAATTATCATTTGGACTTTATACACAACACAGAACTTCTTTATAGTTTAGAATTTACTACAGTATATGTTACAGGAATGAATCAAATATGCTGCAGTGTAATTCATTGTGCTTAATTGTGGCGGTGTGGGTGTGGTCGACTGTCAGCTGTGGACAGAGAGGAGGTCGAACAAGCAGGTAACACGTGATGATTCTCATCTGTGTCTTATGCTTGCGAGACACACACGCACTGTGCATGACCTTGAACTTGACAGAGCGAAAGCTGCGAGTCCGGGACGGACTTGTCTCTGTTGACTTGTTTTGGGTTTGTTGAGTTTTACAAAGTGCACTGAAAAGCATGGACTGAATAAACGCAAGCCCAGAGCTCAGCTAAAATTCCTTGTGTCTCCCGAGTCTTCCTCCACAACCTCACACACCAGGTGAAGCCTCCACACTTGGCTTGATCATCAAGGCTCTCACTGTCCTCCCCCAAATCCAACACCGAGAGCTGGTGGGCACTCCAGGAGCTGCTGCAGCTTTAGTTGTCTTCCCTGCCACCATGCCACAATTCACATTCACCTAGAGGGCCTCCTCGGATGATCTGGAGGCCTTCCTTGAGCTCTTCAAGCATGCCGCAGCTGCGTGTGGCCAGAGGAGGAATGGGCAAGTCCTCCCCTTGCTATCGGGGGAAGTCCAGCTTGCCGCCCAGCAGCTTCCACCACGGACACAGCTGGAGTATTCCAGCAAATTGGCCAGGGTTTCAGGCATTAATAAGGGAAACGTTTGTGGATGGATCCTGCAGTAGCAAGGTGCAGTGTGAAATGTGCAGTGTTGGCTGGGGAAGCGGTGCTGGGGCCATCGATGTCAGCTCCTTCAGTGGGACATGGAGGGTGGGGAGGGCTCTGCCACTTTATTCAGATGCTAAAAAACATAATTCGTAAGTTTATTCATGATGATGCACAAAATTGGGATAAATGACTTGAACCCCTGTTATTTGCAGTTCAAGAGGTCCTGAAAGCCCCATTCGAATTATTGTATGGGTGCAAGCCTCATGGTGTCTTAGACAACATTAGGGAAAACTGGGAGGAGGGACCTTCTAATAGCAAAAATGAAATTCAACATGTTCTTGATCTGAGAGCAAAAATCCACAGGTCACCTAACACAGGAGAATTTATGTCAGGCTCAAGAAAGACAGTCCCAACTGTATGGCAGGTATACCTGGCTACAGGTCACCTAACACAAAAAATATACGTCAGGTCCTAGAAAGACAGTCCCAACTGCATGGCAGGGGTACCTGGCTACAGGAATTTGCACCAAGAGATAAAGTACTCTTTTTACTACCCACGCCAAGCTCTAAATTACTCAAGAAGTGGCAAGGGCCCTTTGAGGTCACACAGCGAGTCAGAAAAGTCAACTATGAGGTCAGGCGAACAGATAGAGGCAATGCACTTCAAATAAACCACCTCAATCTCCTGAAACCATGGAGAGAGGTGGTTCCTGTGGCTCGGGAGACGGAGGAGCTGGGACCAGAGATAAGTCTAAAAAGTGTGGCCCAATTCACTCTGGTCCCCTATGGAGACCACCTCTCACTATCCCAGAGATCACAGGTTGCCCGGTTGCAAGAGGAATTTTCCATTGTGTTTTTGCCTCTACCCAGTCACCCGGACCTCATAGATCACCACAGACATCTGCAGGTGTGGTTGTATGCAGCTGCCCATACCGGTTACCTAAACACACAAAAATGTGGTTTGGGATGAAATCAAGGCTATGCTTGACTTGGGAGTAAATGAGGAGTCCTACAGTGATTGGAGCAGGTCAGTGGTCTTGGTGCCCAAGACCTCGCTAAAAAGGGAGCGCCAGATCCAGTCCAGTGGACAGAGCTGTGCGAGTGGGCTTTCTGCCAGGTAAAAGTGATTTTGTATTGGGGCCTGCTGTTGCATTTTCTTGACTTTTCTATCCCTTTTATTTTGCCGACTGATGCGTCAGACAGAGGGCTGGGGGCTGTTTTGTCCCAGGTGGTGGAGGGGGTGGAGAGCCCTGTGCTGTACATCAGCCATAAGTTCAATACGATTGAGAAAGAGTGTCTGGCCTTCAAGTGGGCAGGCCTCACTCTCCGATACTACCTACTGGGGTGCCCTTTAACTCTCTTTCCCTTCACGCCCTGCTCCAGTGGCTCCACCACATGAAGGATGTCAATGCGTGAATCACTCATTGGTATCTGGCACTTCAGCCATTCAACTTCGAGGTGGTCCACAGACAGGGGCGCAGATGGTGGTGGCAGATTACTCTCCAGCCAGGGGAGTGAGTCAGCTGTAGGTCAGACAGCTCCCTGGCCTGATCCGGTCGGTGGGGGTATGTGGCGGCATGGGCACCACATACCCCCACAATTCCTTATTACTGCCACAGTTCCTTATACATATATGGACACACACATAAGATAAGATAAGACATGCAAGATACACTATATGGGCAAAAATATGTGTACCCCTGACCATCGCACCCATATGTGGTTCTTTCCCAAACTGTTTCCACAAAGTTGGAAGCACACAATTTTACTGAATTTCTTTGTAATCGGTAGCATTATAATTTCCCTTCACTGGAACTAAGAGACCCAAACCTGTTCCAAATGAAAACAGGCAACTTAAACCTGTTTTTAGAGCGTAGGACATATTGGCCATTAGTATCTGAAAGATACAAATCTAGATAGGAGTGAATAAGTTTAGTAGAGATTTGTAAATAAAGTGAAACAGTGAGTCTGTCTATGCACGTACAGTCTAATGATGGCCATTGACCTCTTGCGTACAGTTCACAGTGGTGTGTAGAGTATTTGCAGTCAGTAATGTACAGTGCTCAACAGCTCAACAGCTAAGGCTCTGGGTTCAAGCCACAGCACTGCCCTTAACCCTCTCTGCTCCAGGGGTGCTGTTTCATGGCTGACTCTGCACTCTGACCCCAGCTTCCTAACAGGCTGGGATAACCTGGCATTTTCTAACCTTAAACAGTTCACACAGTACTACCTCCATTCATGCCATTTGCACGTCACTTGGACTTTACTGCCTCATTGTCTCTTTTCACTTTACACTTAATGCGACTTCCTGTTTTGCACTTTTGCTTAGATGATAACTGCATTGGCTTTGGCTTTGTAATCTGCTCAATGACAATACAGTTGAATCTAATGTAATCTAATAAACCGTAACACACAGTGTTATACACTGTCCAGCATAAATATTCTGGATTTAGTACCAACTACAACTGGTACACGTGGTACTGGATAATGTCAAATGCAGATAGCAGAGACTCAAAGGCTTGAACAGCTGATGAAGTAGAGCAATAAATAATGGTGTCATCAACTTAGAAATGGTACTGTGCATTAGTCACAAAAGTTATAAATATATAAACAGAACAATATGGGACCCAGAACAGAAATGGCCTGGACTGAGGAGGTACACCTGGCTATCTGTACGCATTTTGTTCTAGCACTGAGATATATTTAGCAAACCAAGCAACAGCCTGAGAGTCAAGATTTATTTCCGCCCTATACTCTAAGTTTTCAGAAAGGTGTGTGTTTGTCTATAATACCAGGATGCTTGAGATTCGGACAAGTTGGGTTGACAATAAGCTGTGTAAGGTTAAAAAAATCACATACAGATTTAAATCCATCAGAATTTGAGAACAGCCAATCCCAGTTAAAATCCCCAACTAAAGGTCTCATTAAAACTAAACTTGAATAATTTCTGCCTTAGGGAGGATGAAGGTCTCATTACATGCAGAAGGAAATCTGTAGCAACCAACAGCTGTCAGAGTTTGGTCTTTGCTGAACTCAATATTCAAGGCCAGAAATTCAGATTGGTTAGTTATTTATACTGAGGTTAGGAGGGTGTAGTAAAAATTATTTTTTACGTTAATGGCAATACCACCTCAGTTTCTTGGGCAGTCACAGTGGAAGACTTTGTAACCCTTAATCGGATCATCTGAAGATAGCTCATAAGTACGCAGACATTGACTTCTGGGAGGTGACGTAGGGGAGATATTGTGAAACACTGAGTAAAATTAGTGCCAATTCAGCACCACTGCATTCTAAAAATGTGTAATAAAAGAATAACATGATGGCTAGAAGCTACTTTCCTTAAATAGAAGAGAAACAGATGCATCCTGTTTGCTTCAAATCAAACAATCCAGCTGGGTCTTGCAGCAGAGGGAAGCCAGCCATACTAGCTGGCAGATGTGAAATCACACCCAATACCAAGTTTCTCTGCAACAATGTATTGGCGTGAGTGCACTAATATAAACCTGTAATTTGTAGCTGCACTACAATATTTTTTTCCTGCATAGAGAGCCAGGTAATATTTAACAGTGTCTGTCTGCTTATCTACTAGCTTGTTATCTGACACCATCTCAGTTAGAATGGATGCAAATAGATATAAACAGATGTAAAGGTGACAGACAATGAAGTAGCCTACTGGAGGTTTACTGCAGTATTATTACAGCAAAGGGGGATATTCAGCAAGGACATATGGGTGTGATGATCAGGGTTGTGTGTTTGTTTATGTGCTAAAGACCCTGAATTGAATCAGAGGTGAGGCAGGTTGCCATTGTACTGCTGCTTCTTCTTTACTGAACTTTTTTTCACTGTCTCTACAGCACACGCCATCATGTCACATGCATTACATCTAGTACATGACATCTCCTCTCTGCTTAGAATTAAACTTACACTTTGTAGGTAAATGATTCAAATCAATAAACAAATAAACACTCTGTTCTAAAAACACATTAGAATACATTCACATGGCACATGGATACACATTATATACATTTGTGCTACATTTCCTCAGTTAATCTCACTCAGTAATAAAGTCTTTAAACCTCTCTGTTAGTCTGGTTGGGCTTTGTGGTCTCATTTGTTGTGCAACACCACCACATAGTGGTTCACCATGATCTGGCAGTTTGTCAAGAGCTAGTTGCTCAGTGTTACGTGGTACAGGTTTGATTGTCTCTGAGTGCTTCTGCTGTTGAGCTGGAGCATCATTTGAATTCTATTCTTGAGGAAAACCTGCGTCCCTCTGCTAGACAGCTGAACATGGGCAGGTCATTCACCTTCCAACACGAAAACGACCCTAAACAATACTGCCAAAACAACAATGAAATGGCTTAAGGATAAGAAGGTGAATGTCCTTGAGTGGCCAAGTCAGAGCCCTGACTTAAATCCAAGTGAAAATCTGTGGATGGATTTGAAGAGAGCAGTCCATTGCTGCTCACCACAGAATTTGACTGAACTTGAGCAATTCTGCAAGGAAAAATGGGCAAATATTCCCCAATGAAGGTGTGCAAAGCTAGTACAGACATATCTAAAAAGACTGATGGCTGTAATTAAAGCAAAAGGTGCCTCTATGAAGTATTAAATCAAGGGACTGATGACTTTTCCAACCCTGTTATTCTAGTTTTTTTTTGTTTTTTATTAATTTGCAGAACTGTAGTGCTTTTTCTTTCATTGGTTTGATGTTGTAAGACCAAAATTGTAAATGAAGCTCGAAAAGTTATTTGGAATGGTGATTGATTTCAGGCTACATGACAAATAAAGTAACTATTTCAAAGGGGTATGCTGATTTTCTATAGGCACTCTATTTGCTGAGCTTGTGTTTCCAATCTAGCCCCTCTGCCTGGGCTATTTGTAGGCGTGTCAATAATGGCGCATTCTGCCTCTCCACCTCATCATTTGCCTGTGACCGTTATGGGTGGTTTTCACATGTTGGATACCATTTGTCTCACAACACTGTTGAAAATGACAAGACGTGAACTGTGGGCCACAGTTAGATCTGATGCTGAGGGGCAGACCATAAAATGTCCTCCAAGCTGTTAATGACTTTCTCAGCTACAGGGATTTAAATATGGCATACTCATAATAGTGGCTGGAATAATCAACAACAACTAATATGAACTGTCCTGTTGGCAGTGGACCTAATAAGTCAGTAGCGAGATCCTGCCAGGGTCCTTCAGGCAGAGTTCTTGTCCTCAGAGGGTCTGGGCCTTCAGGTCTCATGACTAGTTGACACCCATGACATGATCTGACATGTCTTTCAGCATCTCTGTCCATTGCTGGCCACCACACTTTATTGCAGGTAAAGGTTTTTTTTGGTACCCACAATGCCTAAATGTCCCTCATGAGCTAAATTTAAAGCTCTAGTCTGAAGTGATTGTGGTAACACAGTGTGTGCACCTCTCAGGACTAACTATCCAACTATTCTCAGGTCACTCAGACTTCTTCCAACTCATTGTCTGTGGCTGATGCTTCTTTTCCTGCTCTTGTTGTGCGTGCCCTTGGGGTAGCATTCAGAGCTATAAATTTAATATATTCCTAAGCTCCATGCTCATGTTTTACCAACTCCTCACGTGAATGGCTGCAATGCGTTGTTTGCCAGGAATATGAACAACACAAAAATTACATTGTTGCAGTCTTAGCACCCACCTTTCAATAGAGTGCATGGCTTTGATCATAAAGTGTAAATGGCTTCAAGTGGTTTATGATCTGTGATCAAATCAAACTATTGCCCATATATGTCTAGATGAAGTCTTTCACATGCCCACACTAAAGATAGTGCTTCACGCTTAGTCTGAGAATATCTACGATCACACTCAGTTACACTGTGACTGGCATAACATATGGGAACACTTTTTCCATTCTGTTCCTGAATCAGTACAGCTCCTATGCCCACCGGGCTTGTGTCTGCAATGACTTTGGTTGGTGCTTTCTTGTCAAAGTAAGCAAAGGTTCCAGCCTCAGCAAGCTTTTGCTTGAATTGCCTGTCTCTGCTCAGGACCAAAGATAAATGGAATGTCTTTTTTGGTCA
The DNA here is from genome assembly GCF_027358585.1 of Pangasianodon hypophthalmus. Taxonomy (NCBI): domain Eukaryota; kingdom Metazoa; phylum Chordata; class Actinopteri; order Siluriformes; family Pangasiidae; genus Pangasianodon; species Pangasianodon hypophthalmus. Next base: position 1,469,435 of record NC_069713.1, read on the forward strand.
GTCTCCTTAATGGTTCTGTGACTGATGCAAATTGTGGGATGAACTGGCTGCTGTATCCCACTAGCCCTAGAAAGCTTCGCACTTCTGATGCGTTCTCTGGCTCTCTGGCCTCAACAACAGAACACACTCTCTCAGCTGTTGGACCTGTCCCCTTTTCTGAAAGCGGCATTCCAACACAAGCTTGTTAATATTATGCTGACATTTTTCCCCATTGAGTGTCAGTCCACAGTCAGTCAGCCTCTGTAAAACTGTGTGTAATCTCTGGTCGTGTGTCTTTTGGTTTGGAGCATGTACAATAATCTCATCAGAGATATTCTCCACACCTTCAGTGTCTGCGAGTGCAGACGCAACTTTGTATTACTCGTTTGTATTACTCGTTATCTGATGACACTTCGAAAATCAGTCCCTTGTATCGTTATGTACCATTATGTACAACAAATATTGTGATGCCTCTAGACTGTGGTGTAAGCTCCAGTTGATGGCAGCCCCATTTGAGATTGAGTTTACTGAACACAATGGACCCATTCATGCCCTGAAGGAGTTTGTCGAATTGGATATCTTTTTCGAATCATTTGCGAGAGTTTCTTGTCGGCATTTAAACTATACTGTTTGTTTCTTTTTAATCAATAATATTGCGCTATCATTTTAATCTGCTGTATTTTTCATTTTCCTTTCTGCCATATTTTCATTTTTTTGAAGAATGCTTTTGTTTTTTTTGTCAAGACAGCAAGCAGAGGCCATCCAATCCTGGATCTACACCGTATAAAATAATATCAACTAATCTTCGACTAAGGTGCGTTAAATAACATGGCAAACATTCAGCTTGTTCAGTGTGTTAAGTGCAGGATGTTTAGTAATTCTTCCTCCATCGTTAATAATAGCTTTATCTGTGGTAAGTGTGTATTAGTTAGCTCTCTGATGGAGAAGATTGCAGCATTAGTGGTACACATCCATACACTAGAAAGGGTTAGTGAGAGTGAGAGCAGCGTAGTTTCTGTAGGGGAAAAGTCCGGATTCCTTAGGTGGAGATAGCACCACTGAAGATGTTTTTACCATAATTGCAAAGCCAAAATAAACGCTAAGGCTCGCCCACGGGAGCACCACTCCTCTCCGCTTCACATGTCCAACAGGGTTGCTCTCCTCAGTGAAGCACCCACTGAGAAACCTGAAAGAGCTCTGGTTATAGGTGACTCTATCTTGCGGCAAGTGAAATTAGCTAGGCCTTTAGGGGCACCAGCAGCTTTAGTTAGGAGCCAGGGTGCCAGACATAGCAGGTAATATTAGGGTCTTAGGCAAGCATGGGTTCTCAAAGATACTTATTCATGTAGGAGATAATGATATACCTTGGTGTGATTATCGACTCTAGTCTTTCATTTGAAGCTCATGTAGATAATATCACTAGGATCACTTTCTTTCATCTCAGAAATATTGCTAAAGTAAGAAATATATTGTCACTACATGATGCAGAACAATTAGTTCATGCTTTTGTTACCTCTAGGTTGGATTATTGTAATGCCTTGCTGTCTGGATGCTCTAGTAGATGCATAAACAAGCTCCAGTTAGTCCAGAATGCAGCAGCGAGAATCCTTACTGAAACCAGAAGATATGACCACATCACCCCTATCTTAGCCACACTGCATTGGCTCCCTAACAAATTTCGCATTGATTATAAAATACTACTTTTGACCTATAAAGCATTAAATGGTCTCGCGCCACAGTACCTGAGTGAACTTTTAGTCTTTTATGATCTGCCATGCCTACTTAGATCAAAAGGTGTAGGCTCTTTGTTGGTACCTTGAATAGTGCGTGCTACAGCTGGGGGTAGAGCTTTCTCTTACAAAGCCCCACAGTTACGGAACAGCCTTCCAGTTAGTGTTTGGGGCTCAGACAAAGTCTCATTGTTTAAGTCTAGGCTGAAAACATATTTGTTTAGTCAAGCCTTTAGTGAATAGTTTTCCTAGGTAAAGGAGCAGGTCTGGAGGGTTCACAGGCATAGAGTGTTGTGGTGAACTAGGATGTTTGGACGCTGTCGCCCCCCCACTCTCACGCGTTCACTCAGGTTTGTTGTCGATGGAGTGGCTGGCTGCTTTATGTCCCAGGGTGCCCTCATGTCTGTGTTACCTTCTGGCTCTCCCTTTTAGTTATGCTGTCATAGCTAGTCTTGCCAGAGTCCCTGTTTGCACTCTGCATGCAAAGTACACTGTCCTTAACCCTTACAGGACAAAAGCTTCCTTAACAATCTCTCTCTCTCTCTCTCTCTCTCTCTCTCTCTCTCTCTCTTTGTCAAGCTACACATGCTACTCCTGAGATGCCAGTGATCCTGACCCCTTCTGCTCTCTGGGCCTGCCTGACCCATCCTGATGCCCTACTTCTGGTTGGAGTTCCCTTCAGTTTAGATTGCTCACTGCTCCTGCTGGGGGTGGCCCCACATGGATGGCCTGAAGATAATTGGGATTGCTGGAGATCGTGTCATTTGGGGACCTTGGAGATGGCTTAGGACTGCAGCTCATATGGGGAGCTGTACTGTACTGTAATGGCTTGGGACTGCGATTGCTGTGGTGGTTTTGGGGCTGCGGTTGCTGCGAGCAGCTTTGTACTCAGGACTCCATCAGTGAACAGTGGATAGATTTTAACCAACCGGACTTCTTGCAAAAACTGTGATGAATTTATTGGTTGCATAATTGCACTATTTGTCCATGCAGTACACAGTTATAGAAGAGAATGATTTATAATCGCACTATCCTTTGTCACGCAGATGAGGATGAGTTCCCTTTTGAGCCTGGTGCCTGTCAACGTTTCTTCCTCATTTCGTCTCAGGGAGTTTTTCCTCACCACCGTTGCCTCTGGCTTGCTCATTAGAGATAAATTCACATATTTACAATTTATTATGATTTAAATTCATTGGAATGTATTTATTTCTGGAAAGCTGCTTTGTGACAATGTCCATTGTTAAAAGTGTGATACAAATAAAATTGCATTGAATTGAATATCGGCCCCGTATTCTGGCTCTGTTTCACAGAGTACTGTATTCTGTTTGTGACCTGAAATCAAAAAGAGAACAAGTCCCACCTTCAAACTCTCCTTACCAGAAGGAGAGACAGGATATCAGCTGCAAAAAAACTTCTGTGGGAACATGCTGTGTTCAAAAGCAACCATGATGGCAGCAGAGATACAGCCGGTGAGGAAGAGCGTGCCTCTGCAGATTATACAAACAGCAAAGCAACAAATGATGATGAAGAGAGACCTTCATGTAAAACTGAAAGAGAAATTAAAGGTTGAAGACAAGAAAGAGAAAAAGAGAAAACAACTACTGATGCAGCTGAAGAAAGAAGAGAAAATTGTAGCCCAAGAAATGCTGAAACATATAGCCAAATATCCTGCTTTGCATAATGGCAGAAATTTAAAATGGTAGATGATTTTTTTTGCATTGATATGACTCATCATTGTGTCGAAAATCAGATGACACCAGAATCATGAATTTATTCCAAATGGTTCCAGAGTAAATAGCAAAAACACCAGGTGTTTGGTGGCTTGCCTGTCAAATTCATTTGCATGTTACAGAAGAATGCTTTTGAATATCAAAAAGAATTTTCTAATAACTTTTGTGGAGATTAGTTTCAAGTTCATCTGAGCCAAATTTGGTGATGACTGAACAAAAATTGTGGGCTGTGAAAATTTAAATGTTTTTGAAAAAACTCGAAATGGCAGAAAATTCAATATGGCAGAAAATGACATCTTGGGGTTCTTTGAAATTGGCAAGTGCCAAGAATTTCGTTTCTACATCAAATATTTCAAAAGTTCAAAGTAAAAATGGACCTTGAAATTTGACCCAGTGGTGGTGCTAGAGACACTGAGGGGCAGAGCCCAAAATTGGTGAAATAACTATTGACACTATGCCCAACCAGTGTGCCAAATTTCACAGCTATTTACCATACGGTTCTGGGGGCTTCCAGCATAGAATAATAATAAGAATAACACGAACCTAAACAATAGGGTTTCAACACATTCAGTGCCTGAATCCTAATAATAATGATTACTGATTACTACAAAAACACAAATTAATGAACAATAATGAATAAAAAAATTATGAATAACAATGTACAGAGAAATTTTATGTTGAAGTAAAGAGACAAATAAATGTACTTTATGTTAAGCTGTACTGTATTAACTACACATGCTAATGCAATAAATTGCTAGCTGTGTGATCAGAAATACCCTCTCTGACAGGAAGTTGGAGCTGAGTAAGACGAGAACTGTTCGTTATCTGAGGAGGCGGTCAGTTTCCAGTCAGAATTCAAGAGAAAATGGCATGATTTTCTCTTTACTTTCTCTGCACTGGGAGAACTGAGATAATAAATCAGGATGTGTTGGATTTCACAATGCAGCATATTAAAGAGAAAACTGTTTCTCACTGTTTCTGTCTCACTGTTTCTCACTGAGTTTCATAAACCAACTGAACATCACATTTCCTGGCTGATTTCGTGTCGGCCATAAGAGGGCAGTATACTCAAACTAATTCATCACAGTGTGTCACATTCCCCTCGCTTTCTCTTGGCCTTGTGTAGACAATCTGCCCTACAGAGTTAATGTCCTTTCCTTATGCTATAAACCCCTTACAGTTTGTATATCTGATTTCTTTCCTTAAAATTTAGAATATTAATATGAATCCTTTTATAATGTTTAACCCATGACGACAGTGCACATAATTTTGAGTCCCCAGATTCAGTGAGGTCTGTTTGGAGTAAAAAAGTTTACACCACTCTGCTGTTAATTTCTGGATTCTGATTGGTCTGAAGGTGTTCAATATTTTTCTAAAAGCAGATCTGACAGCAGAAAACCTGTGTTGGAAAGAGATATTGTTGTGGCTTCTGATTATTTTCCTGGACTGAGAGATCAGGGGGTATTCCATGAAGTCAGCTAATAAAAGCAGAGCTTATCTGAAAGAGCCTTGCTTGATTTAAAGCAGGGGTGTCCAAGCTTGAACATTAAAATACAAGGACATTAAAATAGATATATTGGGAGAGCCAAGTCAACACCTTGAACTCTTTGTCAAGTTCCTCAAACCATTCCTGAACAGTTTTTACAGTGTGGCAGGGAGCTTTATCCTGCTGAAAGAGGCCACTGCCATTAGGGAATACCGTTGCCATGAAGGGGTGTAACCTGGTCTGCAACAATGTTTAGGTACGTGGTACGTGTCAAAATAGCCTCCACATGAGTGCCAGGACCCGAGGTTTCCCAGCAGAACATTGCCCAGAGCATCACACTGCCTCTGCCGGCTTGCCTTCTTCCCATAGTGCATCCTGGTGCCATCTCTTCCCCAGTTAAGTGACACACACACACACACACACAGCCTTCCACATGATGTAAAAGAAAATGTGATTCATCAGACCAGGCCACCTTCTTCCATTGCCAGGTCCAGTTCTGATGTTCACGTGCCCATTGTAGGAGCTTTCGGTGGTGGACAGGGTCAGCATGGGCTCTCTGACCGCTCTGCAGCTACACAGCTCCATACGCAGCAAGCTGCGGTGCACTGTGTGTTCTGACACCTTTCTATCATAGCAATCATTTTCATCAGTGTCTCTGAACTCTGCAGGCAGTTCCTTTGACCTCATTTTCAGCTATTAGACCATGTATAGACAGGTGTATGCCTTTCTAAATCATTTCCAATCCATTCAAATAGCCACAGGTGGACTCCAATCAACATCTCAAAGAAACATCTCAAAGATGATCCAGAGAAATGGGATGCACCTGAACTAAATTTCAAGTGTCAAAGCAAAGGGTCTGAATACTTATGTCAATTTCAGTTTTTTCTTTTTAATAAATTTGCAAAGTTATCACAAATCTGGTTTTTGCTTTGTCATTATGGAGTATGGAGTGTAGCCTGATGTAAAAAAAAAATAAATAAAGCATTTTAGTATAAGGCTGCAACATAACAAAATGTGAAAACAGTGAAGGTGCTTCAACCTTACTAAGTTTTCCCACACCACCCCATTGCTACACTCCCTTGACTGGCTTCCTGTAGCTGCCCACATCAGATTTAAAACACTGATGCCTGCCTAAAGTCAAAAACGGACCAGCACCCACTTACCTCAAAGCACTTATCACACCTCGCACGGCACCACGCTCCCTCAGATCCTCTAGCACTGCTTGATTGCCCACCATCTGTCAGGGTACAAGGAAGGCATGCATCGAGACTCTTCTCTGTTCTGGCACCAAGGTGGTGGAATGAACTTCCCCTAGAGGTCTGAACAGCTGAGTCACTTGCAGCCTACAAATGATGTCTAAAGACTTACCTCATCCTAAAGTACTTAAGTTAGCACTATATAATCAGAAAGCTTACTTCTAGCTGCATGTGGTCCTAGTACAAGTACTTCTGTCTTGTCAGAATTAAGTAAGAGAAAGTTAATAAACATCCAGTTTCTAATGTCTTTTACACATTCCTCAACTTTATTAAGCTGGTGTCTGTCATCTGGCTTTGATGAAACATACAACTGTGTGTCATCAGCGTAACAGTGGAAGCTAATACCATGTTTACAAATAATTTTGAGGTAGCATATATAAAGAAAAGAGCAATGGGCCTAAAACAGAACGTTGCAGAACACCAAACTTTACCTTAGTATGCATAGAGAAGTCACCATTTACATCTACAAACTGATAACGATCAGTCAAACAAGACCTGAGCCAGGAAAGGGCCGTTCCCTTAATGCCTACTACATTTTCTAGTCTATCGAGGAGAACAGCATGATCAATGGTATCAAAAGCTGCACTAAGGTCAAGCAACACAAGCAAGGAGACACAACCCTGATCAGAGGCCAGTAGCAGGTCATTTACCACTTTAACCAGTGCTGTCTCTGTGCTATGATGAGGCCTAAATCCTGACTGATACATTTCATGAATGTTATTCCTATGTAGGTATGTGCTACAACCTTTTCTAGGATCTTGGAGATAAAGGGGAGGTTTGATATTGGTCTATAGTTAGACTGCTGACAGGGCTCAAGGTCAGGTTTTTTTAATCAGGGGTTTGATAACTGCTAGTTTAAAAGATTTAGGTACACAGCCAGTGCTAAGGGAAGAATTGATTATTTTAGAAGAGGTTCGATTGCTTCGGGATATTTTGTCTTATTTGTCTCTCCTGCATTCCTCCATCTTAGTTTTCATGTGTGTGTGTGTGTGCGTGTGTGTGTGCGCGACATTCTGATTTGTTAGTTTTAAATATAGGATAAAAAACAGATGTTTGACTCCTTCTTCTTATGTTACTTCACTAGAACGACTAGAAGTAGTTCACTAATTAGAGGTTAGTGGAACTTACTGTAACATTAAACAAGTTTTACTCCCTTTATTGACTATGTTAAATTCTGTCATCATCATATGAGTCATGATTCCCCCCCAGCTCCTCTGGGATAGAGCCAGTTCAAATTGTCTGTTAATTTTTCTAAATAAGTAGCTTAAACCAGTTGGATGTGTATGAAAATTAAAACCCTGAGGTTTAATGTGTAACAAGAGCAAACAGAGGGCTTACAGACACTCTTAATTTAAAGATAATGCCATCTATAAAATGAAAAGTTCATCGGAGTATCTCTACCTACCATGGACACCTCATACAACAACCGCTGCATCTGCAAAGCCACCAGTATTGTGGATGACCCCCTCACCCATCCCATGGACTCTTCACCCTCCTGCCATCTGGCAGGAGCATTCATGTCACCACCAGCAGATTCCACAACAGTTTCTTCCCTGAGGCAGTCAGATATCTCTACACCCTGCTGCTTCCCAACACTCACTGGGCTAGTCAAACACCTAACCCAGTCTGACCCAGAAACATTGCACACCAAAGCTGCATCAGACACCTTTATTATGGAACTCGTTTTTGCTGCCAATACTGCTGCTATACTTATTCCTGCTACACTGCAAAATAATTTACAGTTTACAGCCCATGTTCTGTGTATTTATTGTCCTGTGTATTTATTGTTCTGCCCTGTGTATTTGTTGTCTTGCACTCATTTCACAGTATTGTGTATTTGCACTTTATGTAGTCTTGTGTACTGTTCTGTGTTGCACCATGGTCCTGGAGAAACGACATTTCATTCTGATGTATACTAGCTATGTGGAGGAACAGCAATAAAAACTACTTGACTTGACTTGAAACACTATAAAGTACTATTATCTGAATTGTAATTCCGAATCCAGGGCAGAGACTGTACTATTTTCATTCAGACAGACAGGTACAGAACAAAGAGACTGAGAATGAAAAAAATGAAAATTAAATAACATAGAATTTGCAAGATGACTAGGCCATTTAAAAAAAAAAAAGCTGAAATAATTACTACAAATTTTATCACGACCATCAAGAAGGCATAATTCTTCTGAAAGCACTGATTGAGGAAGATCATCCTCTCTCCTCTCCTCCTGAGTGAGTCATTAGGTATCATTACTTCATCATTTCTACTTCCTGTGTACTAGAAACGTTCTGTGTGACAGATATGTCTCTGTGTCAATGAGGGCAGAGCTTAAGTTAATTTATATCAAACAATTCAAAATGTGCTCCATCTAATATTAGCTAACATGCTAACAAACCTGGCTAGATAGCTACTGCTAAGACAGGTAACACCCGCTATGCCAATTAGTTAGCTGGCTAATGTTACCTGTCTTTGCAATACCTGACACCCTGGACCCATTACAGTTCACATACCATCCCAATCACTCTACCGAGTATGCCGTCAAATACCTCCTACATGCAGCCCTGAGCCATCTGGACACCAGGAAGGGAAATTATTTTAAAATGCTGTATGTTGACTACAGTTCAGCATTTAACACTATAATCCCCTCCAAACTCACCACCAAGTTGGAGGACCTCGGACTTAGCCCGACCCTGTGTCAGGGGATCTCCAACTTCCTGACAGACAGACCTCAGATATGTCTCACAGATATGTCTCACCCTCCCTTGTCCTCAGCACTGGAGCCCCCCAGGGCTGTGTCCTGAGCCTCCTGCTGTACTCATGGTACATTTATGACTGTGTGGCCACATCCAACTCTACCACCATTGTCAAGTTTGCTGACGACACTATTATGGTGGGACTGATCTCTGATAATGACAAGAAGTCCTACCTGGAAGTGATTAAAAGCCTGGAGAACTGGTACCAGGAGAACATCCTCGTAAATCTTCGTCAGCAAAACAAAGGATTTGATAGTGGACTTTAGCACGAAGCAAGAGAGGAGCTATAACCCCCTTAAGATCAAAGAGGCCCCAGTGGAGAGAGTGGACAGTTTCCGATACCTTGGTGTTCACATCACGCAGGACCTGTCATCGTCTTTTCACCTGGCCTGGTGAAGAAGGCCTATCAGTATCTATACCACCTTAGATGCTTAAAGCACTTTAAACTGCCCCCTAAGGTGCATTATACCAGCTCCATCGAAAACATCCTCACTGGAAGCATCACAGCCTGGTTTGGGAACAGCACCAAGCAGGATAGGCGGGCTCTCCAGAGGGTGGTGTGATCAGCTGAGCGCACCATCTGCACTGAGCTCCCTGACCTGCAGTCTATCTACAGCAAGCAGTGCTGGACCAAGGCCAGGAAGATATTGAAGGACCTCAGCCATCTGAACAATGGACTCTCTGTTGCGTTCAGGGAAGCACTTCCGCTCCCTGAAGGCCAACACAGAGAGAAGTAGGTGGAGCTTATTCCCAAAGGCCAACACCAAGGACTAGACCTTGGACTCACTCTCACAACACCCACACCACCTACATTCTTGTTAATATACCCATATTACCCCATATTTATATATATTTATTATATGTGTTGGCAAATTCACTATAACTACCTCAGGCTGATGTTGGACAGTATTATATTGCACAAACAACTGCACATACCTGCACTTTATTCCAAATATAGTCATATTGTTGCTGCCACCTATCTTTATATCCTGTATATTATATTTTTATATTTTTCCTTTCCTACCTGTATACAAGTAAATTCTGGTTTATGTAAATTTTATTTTTTGTCACGAACAGTCAAAAAAAAAGCATTTCACTGCACATCGTACTGAGTACGGTTGTGTGTGTGGTTGCATAACTATTACATTTTGTAATTTAAACTAGTATTTAATGCTATTTTTGCTAAACACTACAGCAACAGCATAAGCTTAAAACAAAATGACAATATTCAATTTCTTGGATATAGATTTTTAAATCCTTAATGAGCAATCCAGAGGTCACGATGGTGAGGAAAAACTACCTGAGACGCTACGAGGAAGAGTCCTGGAGGGGAACCAGACTCAAAAGTCTAAAGGGAACCCATCTTCATCTTGGTGACACCAGATAGTAAGATTATAAATCATTTCTGTTCCACAATTGTATGCCATATAGCCGTGGTTCTCAGAGTGGGGTCTCTGAAGCATACCCTGGGGGTCTTAAGTCAGTAAGTCAAAAACAAGTTGTGTATAAATACTGTCGCTTGGTCACTTGGTGTTCTGAGCATAGAGATGGTAAGAGCTTTCATAATGGCTTCCCCTCCATCTTTATCATTATGATCAGATCATCCTTGAACTGCACATGGAGGTCACATGGAAACAAACAATAAAACAAATGAGGCAGGTGAATTTCACTGATAATCTGAACACGCTAGAGTTCCACTGGAAACTCCCATAACCAGTCCCACTTTTAGTGACTACTTCTGCATTGCATAAATATCTCATAGTGAATATATAACAGTGCTGAATGTGTATTACATCTATTACTAATTTCTAATCTCTGTTGTGTGTCTCTGCAATCGGTCAACGTTACTATGATCAGCTGAATCAGCTGAATTCCTGCAATCATCTAACATTACTTCGAACATTGTGCGATCAGTCGACATTACCGCAATTAGATAACGTTACTGTGATCAGCTGTCATTACTGAAACTGAGACAGCTATGAGTTCTGCACACATCTCCAAATCCGTGTGAGTGAAAAACAGTGTGTGGCTTTTAATGGAGCTCTGATTGCAAAAGTCAAGACATTCATCAGCAGTAAAAAAATGTTCAGATTGTACCAAAACACTCAAAGTGTCACTTCCATTAACAATTCCCTGAGGAAATGGATTGTTAAAGCTTTTTGTTTCCAGTTGTGCTTATTTCCTCCGGACATGAATAAAAGAGGAAGTGCTCAAGTTATGGATATATAAATATATAACATGCTTTCATGTAAACCATCTGCCCACTGGTGCTATTTTATTCTTTGTGAAAGTGTAATTATGCTGCATTCACGATGGAACTCAGAAATAAAATGTGTAAGCTGTCTATACAAACAGGAATTAAAGAATTGTTTGGTTACTGCTTAATTTATTTTTAAAGTGGGTGTGAAAGTCACTGTTAATAGTTAAAATCAGTCTGTTAATTCTTGTTATATCTGGTTTATATAATTAGTTATATCTGATTTGTTTTCTTATAGTAATTATTTGTTTGTATATTTATTTTAATTTTTAATGTTTTTTATTTCCCATTATGCCTTATGTGCAGCACTTTGCTAAACACTCGTGTTGTTTTAAATGTTGTTTCAAAAACAAGACAAACCGGCAGATCTGGTCTTGATATGATCGAGGGATACAAAGTGCAGAGAAGAGAGGGAGTCTGATTTCAGATACACACTACAGAGAGAGAGAGAGAGAAGAGAAAATAAACAACATGAGCTTTCTACTGCAAATTCTTATCGCTCTGTTTCTCTCTCTGCTTGGGGGACTTTACGTCCTTGGAGCCTTCCGCCGTCGAAGGTCTGGAGAACCTCCTCTGGATAAAGGTCCTCTTCCATGGCTGGGACATGTCCTGGAGTTCAGGAGGGACACGGCGAAGTTTCTAGAGAGGATGAGAAAGAAGCATGGGGATATTTTCACTGTGCAGCTGGGAGGGTTTTACTTCACTTTCCTCACGGACCCACTGTCCTTCGGCTCGGTGGTTAAAGAGGCCCGGGCCAAACTGGACTTTAATGAGTTCGCTAAGCACCTGGTCCAGCGTGTTTTTGGCTACGATCCCTTAGAAGATGACCACAAGCTCATTCAGGCATCCAGCAACAAGCATCTGATGGGTGATGGCCTGGTGGTGATAACACAAGCCATGATGAACAACCTGCAGAACCTCATGCTGCACATTATCAAGTCTGGAAATGATGATGAAAGGCTGTGGCAGGAGGATGGGCTCTTCGCTTACTGCTATAACATCGTGTTTCGCGCCGGATATCTGGCGCTTTTTGGAAATGAAGTAGCCAAGACTTCAGGAAGCGTGGACAAAGCAAAGGAGCTCGACCGAAAGGTGTCAGATGAGCTCTTTTATGAGTTCCGTAAATATGATCAACTTTTCCCAAAGCTGGCTTATGGAGTTCTAGGACCATCTGAGAAAATGGAAGCAGAGAGGCTAAAGAGACTTTTCTGGAACGTCCTCTCTGTGAAGAAGGTGAACACCAAAGAGAACATTAGCGGCTGGGTGTCTGAATCACAGCAGATGCGTGCCGAGCGTGGAATGCATGAGTCCATGCAGGACAGACAAATGTTCCTGCTCCTGTGGGTGTCCCAGGGTAACACAGGTCCCGCTTCATTCTGGCTTCTCCTCTTCCTCATGAAGCACCCGGAGGCCATGAAGGCGGTGAAGAGCGAGGTCGATGAGGTTCTGCGTGAAACCGGACAGGAGGTGAAGCGTGGTGGCCCGCTGATTAACCTGACTCGAGACATGCTGCTCAAAACCCCGGTTCTGGACAGCGCCGTGGATGAGAGTCTGCGAATGACGGCTGCTCCCGTGCTCACACGAGCCGTTCTGGAGGACATGAGCCTGAAAATGGACAATGGGCGCGAATACAAGATCCGCAAAGGTGACCGTGTGGCCATGTTCCCCTACACTGCTGTCCAGATGGACCCGGAGGTGCACCCTGATCCACACACCTTCAAGTACAACCGCTTCCTCACAGCTGATGGTGGAAAAAAGACCGAATTCTACAAAGGAGGAAAGAAAGTGAAGTACTACAACATGCCGTGGGGTGCCGGGGTCAGCATGTGTCCTGGGAGGTTCTTCGCCGTCAACGAGCTCAAGCAGTTCGTCTTCCTCATGCTCACATATTTTGACTTTGAGTTAAAGAACCCAGATGAAGAGATCCCAGACATCGATGTGAGGCGGTGGGGATTCGGGACCATGCAGCCAACGCGCGACATCCCATTCAGATACAGGCTCAGGTTTTAGACAACACAAATGTTTATATTACTAACTTTTTACACTTCGCCTGCATGCTAGGTCAGTGCTTATTATTATTATTATTATTATTATTATTATTATTATTATTATTATTATTATTAGCAGCTCTGGTAATCATTTGTAGAACATCTTCTGCATCCAACTTCTTTAATGCAAACAAATTATTATTTCAATAAGAAAAACAACAAAATGTCTTTTTATCATATTCTAAATCATGTTTAATGAAAGTCTCAGCCATAATAATCTTTCCTTATCGGTGATCAAGATGAACTGTAAACATATTTTCCCTAGATTAGACAATTTCCTGCTTCAGTCTGTACTTTACGATAAATGCTATAAGATTTGAGTTTTATTTTGATCTGTTCTGTGGAAAGAACTTTAAGATTTGGGATGAATAAAGATCACAATATTATTATTGCTCTAGATTTTTATTATAAATATGACTGTACACATACATATAGCAGAATTGACAATAAAGTTGACTTTGACTTTGACTTTGATTGGGAAAAGGTGAAATAGAAATACTGACTTTGCACTAAGCAAGACTGTACACTAACTGTTTACTTATTTATTGCGTAATATGTGTGTGATTACGTAAAACTCACAATTTACACTGTGTGTTCAGAAACTCAGTTCCAGCATCAGATGCTCTCAATAAACATTTTCCCATCCTACAGTGTTTTTTTTTATAATTAGTTATACATTTCTCAGTACTAAGTTCACTTGTCAGAACTCTTCACACAGTTCTCTTTACCAGCACCTCATCTCCACAAATGCACTAAAACTACTGAAACACTTCACACACACCTCAAACTCAACTCATTTTCCCTGAACAACTAACAAAGGTCCTCAACAAGAACATGTTATGATTCACAACACAATGACCTGAAAAACACTGACAAGCAGGTAACAGTACACAATTATCATTTGGACTTTGATTTTACACACAAACCAACATTTTATTACAAAACACGGTATTTCTTTATAGTATAGGAATGAATCAGAAATGCTGCAGTGTACTTCATTGTGCTATATTTTTTTGCAGGATGTAACTGGAAAATATTACAAAATATTTTTTTGTACATCTGGTGTTGAGATCTGAGATGGTGTAATACCATAGCGATACAAAGTGCAGAGAAGGGGTGGAGTCTCAGCTCAAAGAGTTTAAATACATACAAGCTGGAGAAAGTGTTCAGAGTACACACAAGACTGAGAGAGAGAGAAGAGAAAATAAACAACATGAGCTTTCTACTGCAAATTCTTATCGCTCTGTTTCTCTCTCTGCTTGGGGGACTTTACGTCCTTGGAGCCTTCCGCCGTCGAAGGTCTGGAGAACCTCCTCTGGATAAAGGTCCTCTTCCATGGCTGGGACATGTTCTGGAGTTCAGGAGGGACACGGCGAAGTTTCTAGAGAGGATGAGAAAGAAGCATGGGGATATTTTCACTGTGCAGCTGGGAGGGTTTTACTTCACTTTCCTCACGGACCCACTGTCCTTCGGCTCGGTGGTTAAAGAGGCCCGGGCCAAACTGGACTTTAATGAGTTCGCTAAGCACCTGGTCCAGCGTGTTTTTGGCTACGATCCCTTAGAAGATGACCACAAGCTCATTCAGGCATCCAGCAACAAGCATCTGATGGGTGATGGTCTGGTGATGATAACACAAGCCATGATGAACAACCTGCAGAACCTCATGCTGCACAGTATCAAGTCTGGAAATGATGATGAAAGGCTGTGGCAGGAGGATGGGCTCTTCGCTTACTGCTATAACATCGTGTTCCGCGCCGGATATCTGGCGCTTTTTGGAAATGAAGTAGCCAAGACTTCAGGAAGCGTGGACAAAGCAAAGGAGCTCGACCGAAAGGTGTCAGATGAGCTCTTTTATGAGTTCCGTAAATATGATCAACTTTTCCCAAAGCTGGCTTATGGAGTTCTGGGACCATCTGAGAAAATGGAAGCAGAGAGGCTAAAGAGACTTTTCTGGAACGTCCTCTCTGTGATGAAGGTGAACACCAAAGAGAACATTAGCGGCTGGGTGTCTGAATCACAGCAGATGCGTGCCGAGCGTGGAATGCATGAGTCCATGCAGGACAGACACATGTTCCTGCTCCTGTGGGCGTCCCAGGGTAACACAGGTCCCGCTTCATTCTGGCTTCTCCTCTTCCTCATGAAGCACCCGGAGGCCATGAAGGCGGTGAAGAGCGAGGTCGATGAGGTTCTGCGTGAAACCGGACAGGAGGTGAAGCGTGGTGGCCCGCTGATTAACCTGACTCGAGACATGCTGCTCAAAACCCCGGTTCTGGACAGCGCCGTGGATGAGAGTCTGCGAATGACGGCTGCTCCCGTGCTCACACGAGCCGTTCTGGAGGACATGAGCCTGAAAATGGACAATGGGCGCGAATACAAGATCCGCAAAGGTGACCGTGTGGCCCTCTTCCCCTACACTGCTGTCCAGATGGACCCGGAGGTGCACCCTGATCCACACACCTTCAAGTACAACCGCTTCCTCACACCTGATGGTGGAAAAAAGACCGAATTCTACAAAGGAGGAAAGAAAGTGAAGTACTACAACATGCCGTGGGGTGCCGGGGTCAGCATGTGTCCTGGGAGGTTCTTCGCCGTCAACGAGCTCAAGCAGTTCGTCTTCCTCATGCTCACATATTTTGACTTTGAGTTGAAGAACCCAGATGAAGAGATCCCAGACATCGATGTGAGGCGGTGGGGATTCGGGACCATGCAGCCAACACGTGACATCCCATTCAGATACAGGCTCAGGTTTTAGACAACACAAATGTTTATATTACAAACCTTTTACACTTTGCCTGCATGCTAGGTCAGTGCTTATTATTATTATTATTATTATTAGCAGCTCTGGTAATCATTTGTAGAACATCTTCTGCATCCAACTTCTTTAATGCAAACAAATTATTATTTCAATAAGAAAAACAACAAAATGTCTTTTTATCATATTCTAAATCATGTTTAATGAAAGTCTCAGCCATAATAATCTTTCCTTATCGGTGATCAAGATGAACTGTAAACATATTTTCCCTAGAGTAGACAATTTCCTGCTTCAGTCTGTACTTTATGATAAATGCTATAAGATTTGAGTTTTATTTTGATCTGTTCTATGGAAAGAACTTTAAGATTTGGGATGAATAAAGATCACACTATTATTATTGCTCTAGATTTTTATTATAAATATGACTGTACACATACATATAGCAGAATTGACAATAAAGTTGACTTTGACTTTGACTTTGATTGGGAAAAGGTGAAATAGAAATACTGACTTTGCACTAAGCAAGACTGTACACTAACTGTTTACTTATTTATTGCGTAATATGTGTGTGATTACGTAAAACTCACAATTTACACTGTGTGTTCAGAAACTCAGTTCCAGCATCAGATGCTCTCAATAAACATTTTCCCATCCTACAGTGTTTTTTTTTATAATTAGTTATACATTTCTCAGTACTAAGTTCACTTGTCAGAACTCTTCACACAGTTCTCTTTACCAGCACCTCATCTCCACAAATGCACTAAAACTACTGAAACACTTCACACACACCTCAAACTCAACTCATTTTCCCTGAACAACTAACAAAGGTCCTCGCTCAACAAGAACATGTTATGATTCACAACACAATGACCTGAAAAACACTGACAAGCAGGTAACAGTACACAATTATCATTTGGACTTTGATTTTACACACAAACCAACATTTAATTACAAAACACGGTATTTCTTTATAGTATAGGAATGAATCAGAAATGCTGCAGTGTACTTCATTGTGCTATATTTTTTTGCAGGATGTAACTGGAAAATATTACAAAATATTTTTTTGTACATCTGGTGTTGAGATGATCTAATTCCACAGAGATGCAAAGTGCAGAGGAGGGGTGGAGTCTCAGCTCAAAGAGTTTAAATACATACAAGCTGGAGAAAGTGTTCAGAGTACACACATGACTGAGAGAGAGAGAAGAGAAAATAAACAACATGAGCTTTCTACTGCAAATTCTTATCGCTTTGTTTCTCTCTCTGCTTGGGGGACTTTACGTCCTTGGAGCCTTCCGCCGTCGAAGGTCTGGAGAACCTCCTCTGGATAAAGGTCCTCTTCCATGGCTGGGACATGTTCTGGAGTTCAGGAGGGACACGGCGAAGTTTCTAGAGAGGATGAGAAAGAAGCATGGGGATATTTTCACTGTGCAGCTGGGAGGGTTTTACTTCACTTTCCTCACGGACCCACTGTCCTTCGGCTCGGTGGTTAAAGAGGCCCGGGCCAAACTGGACTTTAATGAGTTCGCTAAGCACCTGGTCCAGCGTGTTTTTGGCTACGATCCCTTAGAAGATGACCACAAGCTCATTCAGGCATCCAGCAACAAGCATCTGATGGGTGCTGGCCTGGTGGTGATAACACAAGCCATGATGAACAACCTGCAGAACCTCATGCTGCACAGTATCAAATCTGGAAGTGATGATGAAAGGCTGTGGCAGGAGGATGGGCTCTTCGCTTACTGCTATAACATCGTGTTCCGCGCCGGATATCTGGCGCTTTTTGGAAATGAAGTAGCCAAGACTTCAGGAAGCGTGGACAAAGCAAAGGAGCTCGACCGAAAGGTGTCAGATGAGCTCTTTTATGAGTTCCGTAAATATGATCAACTTTTCCCAAAGCTGGCTTATGGAGTTCTAGGACCATCTGAGAAAATGGAAGCAGAGAGGCTAAAGAGACTTTTCTGGAACGTCCTCTCTGTGAAGAAGGTGAACACCAAGGAGAACATTAGCGGCTGGGTGTCTGAATCACAGCAGATGCGTGCCGAGCGTGGAATGCATGAGTCCATGCAGGACAGACACATGTTCCTGCTCCTGTGGGCGTCCCAGGGTAACACAGGTCCCGCTTCATTCTGGCTTCTCCTCTTCCTCATGAAGCACCCGGAGGCCATGAAGGCGGTGAAGAGCGAGGTCGATGAGGTTCTGCGTGAAACCGGACAGGAGGTGAAGCGTGGTGGCCCGCTGATTAACCTGACTCGAGACATGCTGCTCAAAACCCCGGTTCTGGACAGCGCCGTGGATGAGAGTCTGCGAATGACGGCTGCTCCCGTGCTCACACGAGCCGTTCTGGAGGACATGAGCCTGAAAATGGACAATGGGCGCGAATACAAGATCCGCAAAGGTGACCGTGTGGCCCTCTTCCCCTACACTGCTGTCCAGATGGACCCGGAGGTGCACCCTGATCCACACACCTTCAAGTACAACCGCTTCCTCACACCTGATGGTGGAAAAAAGACCGAATTCTACAAAGGAGGAAAGAAAGTGAAGTACTACAACATGCCGTGGGGTGCCGGGGTCAGCATGTGTCCTGGGAGGTTCTTCGCCGTCAACGAGCTCAAGCAGTTCGTCTTCCTCATGCTCACATATTTTGACTTTGAGTTGAAGAACCCAGATGAAGAGATCCCAGACATCGATGTGAGGCGGTGGGGATTCGGGACCATGCAGCCAACACGTGACATCCCATTCAGATACAGGCTCAGGTTTTAGACAACACAAATGTTTATATTACTAACCTTTTACACTTCGCCTGCATGCTAGGTCAGTGCTTATTATTATTATTATTATTATTAGCAGCTCAGGTAATCATTTGTAGAACATCTTCTGCATCCAACTTCTTTAATGCAAACAAATTATTATTTCAATAAGAAAAACAACAAAATGTCTTTTTATCATATTCTAAATCATGTTTAATGAAAGTCTCAGCCAAATAATCTTTCCTTATCGGTGATCAAGATGAACTGTAAACATTTTCCCTAGATTAGGCAATTTCCTGCTTCAGTCTGTATATAAATGCTATAAGATTTGAGTTTTATTTTGATCTGTTCTATCGAAAGAAGTTTAAGTTTTGGGATGAATAAAGATCACACTATTATTATTGCTCTAGATTTTTATTATAAATATGATTGGGAAAAGGTGAAATACTGACTTTGCACTAAGCAAGATTGTAAACTATCTGTTTACTTATTAATTGCATAATATGTGTGTGATTATGCAAATCTCACACAATTTACAAAGTGTGAAACGGTTCAGAAACTCAGTTCTAGCATCAGATGCTCTGAATAAACATTTTCCCATCCTACAGTGTTTTTTTTACACAATATCCATTTGGCTTTGATTTTATACACAAACCAACATTTTATTACAAAACACAGTATTTCTTTATAGTATAGGAATGAATCAGAAATGCTGCAGTCTACTTCATTGTTTTTAGAGCATAGGACCTATTGGCCATTAGTATTTGAAAGATAGGAGTGAATAAGTCTTAGTAGAGAATTATAAATAAAGTGAGCCATTGAGCCTGTCTGTGCACATATAATGATGGCCATTGAGCTCTAGAGTACAGTTCAGTGGTGTGTAGAGTATTTGCAGTCAGTAATGGACAGTGCTCAACTGATCAATGGTTAAGGCTCTGGGATACTGATCAGAAGGTTGGAGATTTAAGCCCTGGCACTGCCCTTAACCGTCTCTGCTCCAGGGCTCATGGGATCAGGTACCAACTTCCTAAAAAGCTGCTCTTGTGAAAAGAAGAATTTCACTGTATTTTATTAGGGCAGTGATGGCTCAACGGTTAAGACCAAGGGTTCAAGCCGCAGCACTGCCACTGGCTTGAGCAAGGCCGTGACCGTCTCTGTTCCAGGGTTGCCTTATCATGGCTGACTCTGCACTTTGACCCCAGCTTCTTAACAGGCTGGGGTATGTGAAGAAAGCATTTTCTAATCTTAAACAGTTCACACAGTACTACCTCCATCCCTGCCATTTGCACATCACTTGGACTTTACTGCCTCATTGTCTCTTTGCACTTTACACTTAATGCGATTTGCTGTTTTGCACTTCGTCTTAGATGCTAACTGCATTGGCTTTGGCTTTGTAATCAGCTCAATGACAATACAGTTGAATCTAGACTAATCTTATCTAATAAACCATAACACACAGTGATATACACTGTCTAGGATAAACATTGGGCAGAGCTGGCATGTATAGTAGATTACCATAATATCTGAGACACGAAAAAGGTAGAATCAAATCAAATCAACATTTATTTCTATAGCACGTTTAAAATCAACACATGTTGACCAAAGTGCTTCACATTCTCAACATTACCACAAAAAAACAAACACAAATTAAGAACACACCCAATACAGTACACTACTCAGACTCCTCCCCTAAGGGCAGATGTAGGAAATAGAGTAGAGATGCATTTTCAACAATGATTTAAAACATACCAAAAATTTGCAGGAGCTAATATGAGGTGGGAGGCTATTCCAGAGCCGTGGAGCTGCCACAGAGAAGGCACGATCACCTTTAGTCTTTAATCTTGATTTCGAAACATTCAGAATGAGACTCTGAGACGATCTTAGCGGTCTAACTAGTGCAGTGCCATTGCAACAGGCTAGAGATATACTCAGGGGCAAGACCAAGTAACCCTTTAAAAACCATTAGCAAAACCTTATATTGCACTCTAAACTCCACAGGCAGCCAGTGCAGAGAGGCCAGCACCGGAGATATACTAGAGCATTTCCTCGTCCCAGTCAACAGTCTGGCCGCTGCATTTTGCACTAATTGCAGCCGAGCAAGCATATTCTTGGAGAGCCCCAGATATAAAGAATTGCAATAATCTAGTCTGGATGAAATAAAAGCATGAATCATAGTCTCCAAATCTTTAAAATTCAAGAAACTCTTCAATTTGGCAATGCCCCTCAGTTGAAAGAAACTACATTTAACCACAGCATTGATTTGTCTATCAAATTTCAGCTCTGAGTCAAAAATCACCCCAAGGTTCCTGGACTAATATTATACACGGTACTGTGCAGTAGATAGACAGCTTATCACAAAGGTTGTTAATATATAAACAGAACAATATGGGACCTAGAAGAGAAATGGCCTTGACTGAGGAGGTACACCTGGCTATCTGTACGCATTGTGCTCTAGCGCTGAGAGATATTTAGTAAACCAAGCAACAGCCTGATTAAACAACCAAAGCTGAGCAATCTGTTTAAAAGTATACAATGATCAATACAAAGACCAGTGAATTAAGCAGCACTTTAAGCAGCACTATTTCTTACAGTCCAATGCCTCAGTAATGTCATCCACAACTTTGAAAAGCAGAACTTTTCTTTTCTAAAACCAGATTGAAAAACAGATAAAATATCAAGATTCTTTAAAGCTCTGTGTACCTCAGTAACAGAAACTGAAATAACTGATTGTGTGTATTATTATTTCTGAACATAAAATGGGTCTTTTGTTCAACATGACCAAACCATTCAGGATTTAAAGAATCAAATAAAAATCCAGAAGAAATAAAATGCAGAAAAATGGTTTATTAGACAGAATGCAGGAAAATCAGGCAAGTCTGTGTAGTGAAATTTGCTATTGTCCAAAATTTCTTTTGATCTTTAAGATTTTTTTTTCCTAATGCACAATCGCTGATCACCATTCAGAACGCTTTTCTTTGGTCATGGCTTTAAACTCTTCTCTTGGTGATATTTACAGTAATAAAAGTGAGTTATTCCATCTATTTCCAGACTCCTCAATACCACTGTTTCATTTTGTCTGCATTTTTGATATAAATTATAACATTTTGTTAATACGTAAAGAGTTACTTTGTGGTGCTGTGATCAAAGATTACTTCTTTCTATAAGAATATAATGTAATCTATAATTTTCTTTTCTGATCGAACTTGAGCATCCGTTAGCTGCTTTCCCCTGAAAAGAGTTGGCAACGCTGATTATAGCTGGTCAGCTCTATGGGTAGGACATCAACCTGCTTCCATACACTCACTCATCAGTTTGTCTCTATAACCATTATCAGTTTTTGGGCTTTGATCGCTGTCCTGTCTGGTATAGTATGTGTAACTTAGCAATCTGATATCCAGTTTATTTTCATGTCAGGAGTTAAATGTCACCGTTTTTGCATGCAGGCATTTGCGGTTTGAGCTATTCATTTACGGTACTGTGCAAAAGTCTTGGCACTCTATTTTTTTTAGTACAAACTTCGTTGTAGATGTTTATTTTCTGACTTCTACATTATTGATTCAGTACAAAAACATTTTAGATTCCAAACATTAGTTTTCCAGCACAAAATGAAACGTTACAGAAAAATGTTTGTATGTCAGTAAAGAAAGCAGCAGATTCCATAAGAGACACTTTTCAGATAAAAACATAATGAAGGCTGCTGGGTTTCGCTGCAGAAATAAGAAGCGAGTCGACAGTCAAAGTCTCCAGAAGAACTGTGGCTGCTTCTGCAAGATGCTCAGTAACACTTCCAGCTCATTTCCTTATAAAACTGCACACACTGCACCTCAGATACTGCTTTATTTATTTAAAGTGAAGGATCGTCACGTTAAATACTGACTTTGTTTCATTTATTACTGTTTACTGCTCTTTATAGGATTTTTTTAATGTAGAAACATTTAATTTCATTATTTCTGAAGGCAGCTTTGCTCTACAGCATTTCTTTGCACGTGCCTAAGTCTTTTGCATAGTACTGTACCTTTACATTTATGGCCTTTGGCAGACGCCTTTATCCAGAGCGACTTACAGAAGAGCTTTGAAGTCTCTATCAATAAATACGTCCTGATGCTGGTTAACTAGGCCATAGACACTATCAGTTTAAAAAAATTGTTGGAGAGGTAATGCAATAAAGATCACACAGGCAACACAAAGATTTTATTTTATTTTTTAAAAGACTGTAACTGAATGAGAAGTGAATTAAAGAATTTTAGAAATTGTGTTCACTGAATGCCCTGTTGTATTCAAGCAAGGAAAAAAAATTTTTGGTTCAAATAGAGTGAAAATTTTCATAAAAGAGAACTCAGTACTGAAAATATTTCTTGGCTTCTTTGGTATAAAAAGAAAATCATCTCCTTTTGTATAGATGGCAGTGAAGCAGAAAACGAAACACCTTCAGCTAAACTGAACTAATTAAAAAAATTACTTTACATTACAGCAGGTCACCGGAGTGCAGCTGCTCTAAATCAAGCACACACACACACCCTCACACACCCACACACACACACGTCATGAATGCGTTAGTGTGTTTGCGAAATCCCAACACAACACATTGCAGCAACCTTCAAGATAGCGTCAGGACGATGCCCTCTGATCCCTGACCCTGAGTCTCAGATGTTACACTGATACTGCATTACACATATATTTATTCCGTATTGTAAACTCTTCTGGTGTGAGTTGGTGCTGATTTTCACCGAAAGACCCAGTAACCTGTTTAACATTGCATTATGGTGGACAAAATGGGTAAAAATTTAGAAAATAACCCTATTTAACGTCGCATTGCAATCGAGAAAGTGGGTCAAATGAGCAACTCTTTCCAAACATTAGGTTGAAAAACGAGCTAGTTTAGTTTTTGATGGGTTTTTGTGAGAGTGCCTCTGATTTAATGATGATAATTAATAATCACACTAATCACTGGATTCTTCCATACAGCATTTCTGCATTAGTGAACTTTACCCTACACCCTTGAACTCTACATTACATCCTTGAACTCTACATTACATCCTTGAACTCTACCCTACACTGTTAATCCACTGATGTTTTACTGCCTGTAATCATCCTGCAG
Organism: Pangasianodon hypophthalmus; assembly: GCF_027358585.1. Lineage (NCBI taxonomy): Eukaryota > Metazoa > Chordata > Actinopteri > Siluriformes > Pangasiidae > Pangasianodon > Pangasianodon hypophthalmus. The sequence continues at coordinate 1,493,266 of NC_069713.1, forward strand.
CTCTATTCTATACTATATATTCGGTATTATCTCTCTCTTTATATAATTGTAGATTTATAGTATATATCCTATATCTTTAAATATCTGTATATTATCTGTATAAACATTGTATATTATCCATGGATAAACTGGGTGCTGTTGTATATACAGTGTACATACAGTATCTCTTAAATATATTTATGACTAATACTTGCATATATTATATAATTTTTATACCTATTAGAGTTTTTTCTATTATAACAGTGTAATTTACCATTCATACTGTCATCTACTCAATAGCTACTGCACATAATCACTGCCCATAGCCTTTATTTATTTATTTACTGCATGTATATTTGCGCTTTGTTAATTTGCACAATGCTACTATTTACATTCTGGTAGATGCTGAACTGCATCTCGTTGCCGAGTATCTGTACTGTGCAATGACAGGAAAGTTGTATTTATCTATCTGTATCTATCAGTAGAACGTGTGTGTGTTCAGGAAGTTAAATTTAAGTTCTGTGGCGCTGAAGTGATTGGGATTTAAATGGGGCAAAGGTAGGACACAGTTTTACCTGTGAACGGAAGTTACACTGGATTAGACTTTGTTCTTCTGCCACGTCCTTCAACCGCACTGACACACACACACCGAAAACCCTCGGAGGAAATAAACGAGCAGCACTCGTGATTTATTAACTCAAAGGGTTTCGAAACATTAAACAGCGTAATTAATCAAAAGACTGTGTGCAGACCTTTCTTAATATCATTTTATATATTTATCTGACATTATTATTATTAGTTTTAATAGTAGTAATATTCATTCTTTATTACATTAAGTATTATTATTATTATTAGTTGTAGTAGTGTTAGTAGTAGTGGTAATTTGTTATTATATTAAGTATTAGCAGTAGTAATAGTAATAGAAATAGTATTGTTTGTTTATTATATAAAGTAATAGTATTAGCAGTATCAGTAGTAGTAGTGTCTGTTACATGACTATATAGCGTATTTGTGTGAATGAGAGGAACAGCAGTGCTGATTGATGCCGTGAAGGGAAACGGCGGCTCAGCAGGAAGAACAATGGTTCTATTGGATGTTCATGTGATGTAACCCACTTGGCCTGTACTTGGTGGTACAGGGTTTGGACAGAAGAACATCTCTTTGTTCTCCTTCATTCTGTCTCGTATGTACAGTGGTGGTGGTCAGGTTCAGGTCTGAGGAGCAGTGCTGGACCGTCTCCTCTGCAGGAGGAGGAATCACCAGGAGGAGCATGGAGCAGAGAAGGTGATGAAGAGGTAGGTGATGGTGTGATGGTGTGGAGTTTGGTTACTTCAGTGGAGGAGGATTGGGAAACAGATGTTATAACCCGTTTACTAGGTGTGGGCGGGGCTTCAGATTTCTTTTACCTGAAGTGGGCATGGTCTAAACCTGGCTCTGACAGTTCCTCAACCTCAGCTTCATCACTCCAGTTCAGAATCGGTCAGTTAATGTCCAGCTGTTGCAGTGTGCAGTTATTCAGCAGTTTTATGCACTAAGGATGAAACTGCAGTACCGCCTGTAGTGTGAACCATTCACATTTTTCTTGACAATACACCTCTTGCACTTCCTCATAGTTGCCTTCGAGTCAACAGGAAAAATTAACATATTGCAACATGTACATAATGTACGTTCCAAAACGTACACAGACTGTTGGAATGGAATGGTGCATCACACCTCGATTAGATATTCTTCTCTGTCTCCTGGCTATTTGCTACCTAAAAATCATTCCAAACATGTCCTCTTTTGTATATCTTTTGTATAATGTTTGTAAAGCAGTAGAAAACAAATCACCTGGGTTGAGCTTCAGCTAAAATGGAAATAAGCTGAAGTTGGATCTTTTTTTTTTGTAATTAGGAATATATTTCTAAAATGGTTTTACTGAAGAAATGGTGCAAATGATTACGTAGTACAGTACGGCTCTACTGCAGAGACACAGCACTGTTTTGTCTGGACTTTCCTAAACACACAGCTTGTTCTGGTTGAAAATTGACCCCGTGGTCATCTTTACTGTGAAGAGTGAACTATTAGGACATGCAGAGGGTCACTGAACTCTTCCAGCGTATAGTGGGCTTTATGGATCTTGCCAAGGACAAATGATAACGTCAGGGCGTTCTGAGGATTGTAAAGTGCTAATAATGCAACATGGCTGATTCAGATAATAAACTGCTTGATTAAATGTTTAAAATGAGGACGTGTGAACAACACCCCATGCAGCAAGCTGAATTTTAACTCAACTTCCTCTTATGATTATGATTACTATTTGTAGTTTACGAGCATGCATACAAAAAGTTTTTTTTTGTTTTTATCAAAGGAGCTTCTCGTTGGCTGGGAGAACTGACTGAACAAGTTCTTAACTCATGAGACTCTGAAACAAGCCTAGGTCTATGAGACAATTTGAGAACTCTGACTGCTCACTTACAACAAGCAGGAAAAGGATTTTAGACCAGACCCATGTGTTTCTATTACTATAACTGATAAACACTTCTAATGTTAAAGCTGTTTACGTATTCACTATACTGTATACTGTAGTCCACATAAACACCATCATTGGAAAAACTTTGGGGGAGTCCCATACCACACGCCCTATTCACTATAGGCCACATAAACACCAGTCCACTGGGATCAATACACCCTTCCCAAAGTTTACTGTGAACCGAGACAGGTTACATGCAAACACTAGGTCACCAGGAGGCCAATCAACTCTATACACTCCATTTAATCTCATTATATAATCCTGTGTTTGGTCAACTGTTTGAAAGCTTAATGACTTGTTTGATATCTGCCCTATTGATCACTGCGATAGTTTAACCTCTCCTGCCGTCCCCCCGTTTCCCTTCAACAAATCAAACTATATCCCTAACTATATCCATTGAGGTGTTTGAAGACAGCACATGCTGTGTAGTGAGTAGAGAGTGTGGAGCAGCATTCCCCTTGTCAAGTCAAGCCATAAACTATGGTGTTTAAAGACACGCATCAAATATAGTGAATATACAGTGTGTGCATCCACAATGGACTGATGACGGTGTTTATGTGGCCTCTATAGTGACTAGAACCAGGAATACCATTCCCACAGCGAAGCATGGTGGTGTGAGATTCATGATATGGGGCTGCTTCTCTGCAAATGGTACTGGAGCATTGCATAACATCAAAGGAAACAATGAGGAGAATTTAAACTCATCAGCCAAGAAACTGAATCTGGACTGAAGATAAATCTTTTGACAAGACAACGAGTCCAAACATACAGCCACAATAACTCAAGAAGGCCTTGCTTGCATGCCCAAGCCTGATCCATGTCCATCTCTTGACTTGAATCCCATTGAAAATTTGCGAGTCCATCAGAGGGATCCTCGTAACCTTGGAGAATTTAAGTCGATTTGTCAAGAGGAATGGGCCAAACCTGAACCACGATCCTGCAAAAATAAATAAATAAATAAATAAATAAATTTTGGACACCTCCACAGTGGACTGAAAATGGCGTTTATGTAGTAAATATGTGAATATGGGACAGTGATTGAGTCTAAGGCCCTGAATGAATATTGACTGCCACCTAGTGGTTCAGAAATCAGCTACAACAGTTATCTAAGGGTTTAATGTTCTGTATTTTTAATAGAAAGTATTTTTTTTTAAGTGTTTTATTGTATTTCACCACAACGCTGTGTTTGAACATGAAATTAAACCCAGTTAATGCACTAAAAGATGTGTAAAGATTTGTAAAGATGTGAGAAAACCTCTGATAGTGATTTTAAATGTTGTGTAATTCTCATATTGTGCTCAGAAAAGAATAGGCTCATTCATGTTTAGGACAGCAGGAAGCCAAGACAGCACATGGACACATTTAAAGCTGATGGAACACTGCTGCTAGGCAACTGGGTCTACGAATGTTTAGCATAACCTAGCTAGAGATTGAAGGATTAAGCTAACAAGCACACAGTCTTTAGGGTTTTTATACAAACAGACAGTGAGAATGGAAATGAGACAGACTCGTCCGGAATATTAACATTTACCTCAGATGTATTAGTGAATTACTAAGAAAAGCCTCAGTGTGGCTAATATAAGTCCACTTAGCATCGACTGCTAACTAGGGATGAGCACAATTCTTATTGAGAAAGATTATCATTGTGTCACAACTCCTAAACTCAGAGCTGAGGAAAAGTTTCTGCAGCTGGAAAAACCACAGTTGAAATATTTATGATGTGTTTAGTGATTCTGGTGCTAATTTGTTGGTTGTTGTATTGTCATTGTTATTCCTGTGAGAAGTTAGCAGTTGTTATCATTGTCATTGCTCAGTGGTTACGATATTAGACTTCTGATCAGAAGGTTGCGAGTTCAAATCCCAGCACCACCAAGCTGCCACTGGTGGGCCCTTGAGCAAGGCCCTTAACCCTCTACTGCTCAGTTGTATAAATGAGATAATTGTAAGTTGCTCTGGATAAGGGCGTCTGCCAAATGCCGTAAATGTAAATGCAGTTTAAAAGGAGAAAAAAATTTTCAGAAATCTCAAACATAAGTGATAATGATCAGGTTTCGTCATTGGCTCCTAAAAACAAAACTTCTTTTCTCACTCACTCTTCATTTTCCTGTGATGTTTAAGTCTTATTAATGAAAAATCCAGTGTAGAAGAAGTGGAGATGTTGAGGACTCAAAGTCCCAGAATGCAAAGCAGCTACGCAACACTGAGGTATGACAGCGTCTCTGCCCGGCTAGTTCCACAAGATGGCGTTGATTAGCGTGAAAGGTGAAGTTTTGGAAGCTGATGTGTTTGAGCAGAGTGTACAGATGAGCAGGTGAGAGAGCTGGACAGACTAAAGCACTAAAGCGCCGCCGCATCGCTCTCTTTAGGTAGACTGCATCATAATCAGCGGCATTCTGGGTATCGAGGAAACGGTTAACCAAATGAAAATATAGCAACATGAAAGAAGTTTAAACTAAACACTCAGAATTTCATTAGAAAGAAATCTCTGGTACCGTTGAAGAGCTCATATTGTTTATAAAGAATAATATGCAGATCGTTCAGGGTGGATTTTTACTTTAATCTCTTTATAATCACTTTAAGATAATAATAGTTGGGTTTAAACTGTCTCATTGCACTAAACAGACAGACAGAGAGAGAGAGAGAGAGAGAGACGAAGAGAGGATAATAAATAAATGAAATAAGTAAACAGTAAAGTCTGGAAGCCTCTCAGTGTCCCTCAGAGACAACACGCTAATAAACAAGTAAACACACACAGAAGGCCTGCGGTGTTGAGTGTGTACACAGACCCGTATCACACATGCTGAGGTCACATGACCTCACAACGAGGGGTTTCCCCGAGGCACGCCCCAGCTGAGCCCATCTCCTCTCGTTTATTCATCCTTCTCTCTGATATCCCTCGCTCCGGTCCCCCTGTCCTCAGTGTCCGCTCCGATGATCGCTCCGCTCCACTGAAGTGATTTAGGCACTGGCCCAGAGCAACAACATCACAACTACACAACATCACAACTACACAACAGCACACTCTCCCTCAGCCTGGAAACACTCTGCTCATCTGCTAAAGTGCACAAGGGCACAAGAAAGAAAGAAAGAAAGAAAGAAAAAAGAAGTAAGGGTGGAGTGATACAAGAAAATAAACATGAAAAGAAAGAAAGAAAGAAAGAAAGAAAGGAGGGATGAAAGAAAATAAACATGGAAAGAAAGATGCAGGGATGAAAGAAAGAAAGAAAATAAACATGAAGAAAGAATGGAAGAAAGAATGAAAAAAGAAAGAAGGATGGAGAGATGAAAGATAATAAACATAGAAAGAAAGAAAGAAAGAGCAAAAAAAAAGATAATATGTATACACTTCCTGAGTTGAAGCGAAGCTGCTGATTGGTCGAGGGTGGTAACGCCCACTATGACAATCATTGGCTGGCAGTTGGATTTGAATTTGCCATTTTATTTGTTTTCAGTGATCCGAGTTTTGGATATTAAAATTTCATGTTAAGTGATTCATTCCTGTTTGTTCACAGATTCGTTCAGGGCAGACAACAAACAGACAACAAACAGACAACAAACAGCGTGACTAGTATAAAATATATATATATAAAATTGTTTTTGCTAATTTGCATATTTTGTATATCGCTGTTAAGAGAAAATGAATTATTTTCACACCTGAACTGAAACACTGGAAATCTCCATCTTGCACTGAGTGAATTCATGTAGGACTCATGTAACTCACTGACTCAAATGATTCACTGAACGAATCTCCATCATGACTGAACGACTCAGAGGAGAGAAAGGAGGTTTGTTAGACCCACAGCTGCAACTGTGACTATTTACCAATGTGTAAAAGAGAGATAAACATGTAACACACACACACCTGTGTACAGTCTCTGTTTCAATCACTGAGTCAGTCTCGTGTCCGGTGAAGAAAAAAACATGTGAAGAGCTTCAGCAGCAACTGAACAACAGGAATGACTCAGTCACTGATACTGATTCATTCATCTCAGTGACTCATTCAAAAAAAGTGAATTATTCCCAAAGGAATCATGTCAACAATCTATCAGCATCCAGCTGGAGTGTTTAACACTTTAACCTTCACTCAATACTCAGCTCCAACACACACACACACACACACACACACCATCAGTGAACCAGTGAACACAGCAGTTATGTAAGAAATTAAAATCTTTAATCACTGCCCCTTTCATTTCTTCTGCGCTACGACAGTCTTGGAGCTGTATCTGTGAAGGATTAAAGGTGTAGTTCAGACATGTACAGAGTCACAAATTTGCTTCTTTAGCTTTGCGCTGGAGCTTTGCACAAGTCTAGTGTAGCTAACAGGTAGGAGGTGTGGCCTAAAGCCTACAGGTGGAGATGGTAGGGTAGAAGTGATTAGCTGCATTAACCTTGTAGCGGAAAGTTCCTGGTATTCCGAGTCGGGTTACACAGCTGCTTAAGTGGATTTTCTGAGCTCCACATTCAGATTATTATGTGTAGTTCACACCTCTGAGGTCAATAGATTTTTCTTCAGTAGAAGCTTCTGAGACTGTGTTTTTAATAGCGTCTAGATCACCGCCTTTATACACAAACACTCGCCTTTAAACCTGACATTTTAATGAACCCGCAAGATGCTAAACTGAGGTAATAAAAATCGTAATGTGTGTGTGGGATGAAGGAGACACACAACATTTTATCACACTTTGCTCTTCCACCAGGAGGAGCTTCTTCCCCCGGGCCATCAGATTCCTCAGCACAGACATGTCCATCATACAGATCCCTCAGACTCCATAAAGATCTGTCCATCATACAGATCCTTCAGACTCCATAAAGATCTGTCCACCATACAGATCCCTCAGACTCCATAAAGACATGTCCACCATACAGATCCCTCAGACTCATTAAAGATCTGTCCACTATACAGATCCCTCAGACTCCATAAAGATCTGTCCATTATACAGATCCCTCAGACTCCGTAAAGATCTGTCTACTATACAGATCCCTCAGACTCCGTAAAGATCTGTCCACTATACAGATCCCTCAGACTCCGTAAAGATCTGTCTACTATACAGATCCCTCAGACTCCATAAAGATCTGTCCACTATACAGATCCCTCAGACTCCATAAAGATCTGTCCACTATACAGATCCCTCAGACTCTGTAAAGATCTGTCTACTATACAGATCCCTCAGACTCCATAAAGATCTGTCCATCATACAGATCCCTCAGACTCCGTAAAGATCTGTCCACCATAAAGATCGCTCAGACTCCATGAAGATCTGTCCATCATACAGATCCTTCAGACTCCATGAAGATCTGTCCATCATATAGATCCCTCAGACTCCATAAAGATCTGTCCATCATACAGGTCCTTCAGACTCCGTAAAGATCTGTCCACTATACAGATCCCTCAGACTCCATAAAGATCTGTCCATCATACAGATCCCTCAGACTCCATAAAGATCTGTCCATCATACAGGTCCTTCGGACTCCATGAAGACTCTGCACTCCACTGACACTCCACACACTGTACTTCACACTTTTTATTGTTACTACACGTAACATACTTGCATATTCTGTGTACGCCTTTTTTGCACATTCTTGTACATATATTACATATTTCTTATTTCTTATTATTTCTTATTCATTTCTGATTTCTTTACTCACAGTCTGAAGAGGAGTAGGCCAGGTTCTCATTTCACTGCAAGTTAATGACAACTAAAAATCTTGAATCTTGAATCTCCTGTAAAGAAAACATGCCCACGGTTTGAAGAATAAGCTGACCTAGCTCTCATATGCTACACTTACAGAGAAACTTTATGGTCATTCATCATTTTATCAATAAAAAATTCACAGCTCGAGATCAGTAACTTCTAAATAGCGCTTAAGTCTGTAGTTACGTCTGAGACCTGAATACTGATCATTTACTCCACTCTGAAAAGGGCCTGGAGTGCACACAGAGGGAACGCGAAGGCTCAAGGAGACAGCTGTCGTCATGGACACTGAAACAAACAGTCAGAGACAAACCCAGACGTTTTGATGATATCAGTATTACTGTTCCAATAAATCTCATAAATCCTTTCTCCTGACACAGAGCAGAGACACATGGCTGAAAACACACTGGTAGTGAATTACAGGGTGGAACACGCCCCCAATCCTGTCGCGAGAAGAATTTGATGTTTCTGAGTGTAGTAAAGTCACTCAGAGATTCATATTCACCTTCATATTTAACATAAAATGCAGACTTTATCCAGCACTATAGCCGATTTATAATGCTTTTACTCATCTTCTAGCAGCATGGCTCTCAAAGTCAGGGGTCCACCCTTATATCTACAGTAATTATATACAATGTCAACTGGACTCGAATGAAAATTTTAGGTGGAAAGTGCAGAATAAAAAAAACTCCAGGAAATATCCAAAATATTATTGTACACATTTAAATAATTTAGCTCATTTTTTAAATAGTTTGCACAATAAATCTGTGTCCGTGAATATTTATATTTTAGGGTTAAAGGGATGCCTGACTAGAGGAACTTTGAGAACCACTGATCCAGCCACTGCGTGAGATCAACTGCACAAGGAAGATAGGTTTTATCCAAGTTTCCACGTTTGTTATCTTTTTTTTTGTTTGTTCACAGAGCCATTTTTTTCACCACATTGTGAGTTAAATGCACATTCCGATACTGAAAGTAATCAGATATGAAGTTTTTTTATGGAGATTATTTTTCTATTTAACGATTATTAAAAAGATATTCACTCGATTCATTTAGAGAGAAATTTAATTCTGATTGGCCTCATTTTGGTTTTGGCGTGTAGGCTACACAAATATTGTTTATTTATTAACAAATTATTAAACTGCACGGAAACGTAGCTAATGCTCCGAGCTTTGGGAAATGTTTTATCAGACGTCTGTGTATATCTAGAAAGACAATATTAAAAACTGCTTGTGTGCACAAATCAAACTGAGAACCACGTCCTCTCCGTACGGGTCTTCTCTGACGAGAATAATAACCGAGCTGAGAGAACGCAGAACCGGATTAACGCTCCACAGACTCTCTCTGTGCTAATACAGGAGGCCATAAAACGCCATCTCCATAATCCAGAGTGTTGAGATGAGCCAGGACATAAAACACGGCTGTATTGGGGGATTAAATCACGCCGGGGGAGCGCTGTGTCCCGACCTGTTGCTGGGAGACAGAGGGACGAGTGCAAAAAAGAGAACAGCGAGTGTTCCTGAGTGCCCTGTGAGGATCTCACAGTGTAAACACACTCCCCTGCCTCATGTCTAAATATTATGACACACCATGTGACGGAACGTGCATACACACCAGCGGATCTGCACCGAGCGAGCTCTCCTGTCATTACCAAGAGTACCGAATTCCTGACAGCGTTCCTTCTCTGTCATTTCTTATTCAGAAAAGTTTAAAATGTACAAAATGATGCTGACATTTGATTCAAACACAGTGTTTACGTAAACATTCAGCGTCAGTGACTCACTGCTGTTTTTTTCACTGAATCAGATGTTTCCTTGCAGGCCACCATGTTACATGTGTTAGCGTTCTACGTCTGAGGGAATTGTTCATGTTCCAGATGGTTCTGCTTTCATCTTCCACATTAACACTTCAGTACTCAACAACATGAAGGACTTCAAAGTGTGTTAACTGAAATGAAGTACAAAATGAAAGCACATGATCTCTGAAGGTTCTGGACTTACAGAACTTATAATGTTAAGGTTCTAGGTGGTTTGGGGTTGTACAACTTTGAACTATTGATGTTCTTGTTGAAAAGAAAAATCAGAATCAGAAAAATTGGGTTTTAATGTGTTCCTGATGGTCTGTAATTTTAGTTAAATGGAGTGTGTTGTTCCTGATGGTTCCTATGTAATTTTATTCTGATGATAAGGTTCTGCTCAGGAAGGAAGGTTCTGCTGGGTTCTGGTGGTGTTTATTAGAAATCAGAGAATTTCTAATGGAATCCTGCAGGAATCTAATAGAAACCATTAACATTTTACGCAATGGACATTTTACATTTTTCCTAATGGATCATAATGGGTTCACTCTGAACACGTACACTCTCTCAGTGTGCGCTCTGAACACGTACACTCTCCCTCAGTGTGCGCTGTGAACACGTACACTCTCTCAGTGTACACTCTGAACACGTACACTCTCTCAGTGTGCGCTCTGAACACGTACACTCTCTCAGTGTGCACTCTGAACACGTACAATCTCTCAGCGTGCGCTCTGAACACATACACTCTCTCAGTGTGGGCTCTGAACAAATACACTCTCTCAGCGTGTACTCTGAACACGTACACTCTCTCAGTGTGCGCTCTGAACACGTACTCTCCCTCAGTGTGCGCTCTGAACACGTACACTCTCTCAGTGTACACTCTGAACACGTACACTCTCTCAGTGTGCGCTCTGAACACGTACACTCTCTCAGTGTGCACTCTGAACACGTACAATCTCTCAGCGTGCGCTCTGAACACGTACACTCTCTCAGTGTGCGCTCTGAACATGTACACTCTCTCAGTGTGCGCTCTGAACACGTACACTCTCTCAGTGTGCGCTCTGAACACGTACACTCTCTCAGTGTACGCTCTGAACATTTACACTCTCTCACTGTGCGCTCTGAACACATACACTCTCTCAGTGTGCGCTCTGAACACGTACACTCTCTCAGTGTGTACTCTGAACATGTACACTCTCTCTCAGTGTACGCTCTGAACACGTACACTCTCTCAGTGTGTGCTCTGAACACGTACACTCTCTCAGTGTGCACTCTGAACACGTACACTCTCTCAGTGTGCGCTCTAAACACGTACACTCTCTCAGTGTGCACTCTGAACACGTACACTCTCTCAGTGTGCACTCTGAACATGTACACTCTCTCAGCGTGTACTCTGAACACGTACACTCTCTCAGTGTGCGCTCTGAACACGTACACTCTCCCTCAGTGTGCGCTCTGAACACGTACACTCTCTCAGCGTGTACTCTGAACACGTACACTCTCTCAGTGTGCGCTCTGAACACGTACTCTCCCTCAGTGTGCGCTGTGAACATGTACACTCTCTCAGCGTGTACTCTGAACACGTACACTCTCTCAGTGTGCGCTCTGAACACGTACTCTCCCTCAGTGTGCGCTGTGAACATGTACTCTCCCTCAGTGTGCGCTCTGAACACGTACACTCTCTCAGTGTGCACTCTGAACACGTACACTCTCTCAGTGTGCGCTCTGAACATGTACACTCTCTCAGTGTACACTCTGAACACGTACACTCTCTCAGTGTGCGCTCTGAACACGTACACTCTCTCAGTGTGCGCTCTGAACACGTACAATCTCTCAGCGTGCGCTCTGAACACGTACAATCTCTCAGCGTGCGCTCTGAACACGTACACTCTCTCAGTGTGCGCTCTGAACATGTACACTCTCTCAGTGTGCGCTCTGAACACGTACACTCTCTCAGTGTGCGCTCTGAACACGTACACTCTCTCTCAGTGTGTACTCTGAACACGTACAATCTCTCAGCGTGCGCTCTGAACACGTACACTCTCTCAGCGTGCGCTCTGAACATTTACACTCTCTCACTGTGCGCTCTGAACACGTACACTCTCTCAGTGTGCGCTCTGAACACGTACACTCTCTCAGTGTGCGCTCTAAACACGTACACTCTCTCAGTGTGCACTCTGAACACGTACACTCTCTCAGTGTGCACTGTGAACACGTACACTCTCTCAGTGTACACTCTGAACATGTACACTCTCTCAGTGTGCGCTCTGAACACGTACACTCTCTCAGTGTGTACTCTGAACATGTACACTCTCTCTCAGTGTACGCTCTGAACACGTACACTCTCTCAGTGTGTGCTCTGAACACGTACACTCTCTCAGTGTGCGCTCTGAACACGTACACTCTCTCAGTGTGCACTCTGAACACGTACACTCTCTCAGTGTGCGCTCTAAACACGTACACTCTCTCAGTGTGCACTCTGAACACGTACACTCTCTCAGTGTGCACTCTGAACATGTACACTCTCTCAGCGTGTACTCTGAACACGTACACTCTCTCAGTGTGCGCTCTGAACACGTACACTCTCCCTCAGTGTGCGCTCTGAACACGTACACTCTCTCAGCGTGTGCTCTGAACACGTACACTCCCTCAGTGTGCGCTCTGAACACGTACACTCTCCCTCAGTGTGCGCTGTGAACATGTACACTCTCTCAGCGTGTACTCTGAACACGTACACTCTCTCAGTGTGCGCTCTGAACACGTACTCTCCCTCAGTGTGCGCTCTGAACACGTACACTCTCTCAGTGTACACTCTGAACACGTACACTCTCTCAGTGTGCACTCTGAACATGTACACTCTCTCAGTGTACACTCTGAACACGTACACTCTCTCAGTGTGCGCTCTGAACACGTACACTCTCTCAGCGTGCACTCTGAACACGTACAATCTCTCAGCGTGCGCTCTGAACACGTACACTCTCTCAGCGTGCGCTCTGAACATTTACACTCTCTCACTGTGTACTCTTAACACGTACACTCTCTCAGTGTGTACTCTGAACATGTACACTCTCTCTCAGTGTACGCTCTGAACACGTACACTCTCTCAGTGTGCGCTCTGAACACGTACACTCTCTCAGTGTGCGCTCTGAACACGTACACTCCCTCAGTGTGCGCTCTGAACACGTACACTCTCTCAGTGTGTACTCTGAACACGTACACTCTCTCAGTGTGCGCTCTAAACACGTACACTCTCTCAGTGTACACTCTGAACAAATACACTCTCTCAGTGTGCACTCTGAACACGTACACTCTCCCTCAGTGTGCGCTCTGAACATGTACACTCTCTCAGTGTGCGCTCTGAACATGTACACTCTCTCAGTGTGCGCTCTGAACATGTACACTCTCTCAGTGTGCACTCTGAACACGTACACTCTCCCTCAGTGTGCGCTCTGAACACGTACACTCTCCCTCAGTGTGCGCTCTGAACATGTATACTCTCTCAGTGTGCGCTCTGAACACGTACACTCTCTCAGTGTGCACTCTGAACACGTACACTCTCTCAGTGTGCGCTCTGAACATGTACACTCTCTCAGTGTGCACTCTGAACATGTACACTCTCTCAGTGTGCGCTCTGAACATGTACACTCTCTCAGTGTGCACTCTGAACACGTACACTCTCCCTCAGTGTGCGCTCTGAACACGTACACTCTCCCTCAGTGTGCGCTCTGAACATGTATACTCTCTCAGTGTGCGCTCTGAACACGTACACTCTCTCAGTGTGCACTCTGAACACGTACACTCTCTCAGTGTGCGCTCTGAACATGTACACTCTCTCAGTGTGTACTCTGAACAAATACACTCTCTCAGTGTGCACTGTGAACACGTACACTCTCCCTCAGTGTGCGGTCTGAACATGTACACTTTCTCAGTGTGTACTCTGAACATGTACACTCTCTCAGTGTGTACTCTGAACAAATACACTCTCTCAGTGTACACTCTGAACACGTACACTCTCCCTCAGTGTGCGGTCTGAACATGTACATTCTCTCAGTGTGTACTCTGAACATGTACACTCTCTCAGTGTGCGCTCTGAACATGTACACTCTCTCAGTGTGCGCTCTGAACACGTACACTCTCTCAGTGTGCGCTCTGAACACGTACACTCTCTCAGTGTGCGCTCTGAACACGTACAATCTCTCAGTGTGCGCTCTGAACATGTACACTCTCTCAGTGTGCGCTCTGAACACGTACACTCTCTCAGTGTGCGCTCTGAACACGTACACTCTCTCAGTGTGCACTCTGAACACGTACACTCTCTCAGTGTGCGCTCTAAACACGTACACTCTCTCAGTGTGCACTCTGAACACGTACACTCTCTCAGTGTGCACTCTGAACATGTACACTCTCTCAGCGTGTACTCTGAACACGTACACTCTCTCAGTGTGCGCTCTGAACACGTACACTCTCCCTCAGTGTGCGCTCTGAACACGTACACTCTCTCAGCGTGTGCTCTGAACACGTACACTCCCTCAGTGTGCGCTCTGAACACGTACACTCTCCCTCAGTGTGCGCTGTGAACATGTACACTCTCTCAGCGTGTACTCTGAACACGTACACTCTCTCAGTGTGCGCTCTGAACACGTACTCTCCCTCAGTGTGCGCTCTGAACACGTACACTCTCTCAGTGTACACTCTGAACACGTACACTCTCTCAGTGTGCACTCTGAACATGTACACTCTCTCAGTGTACACTCTGAACACGTACACTCTCTCAGTGTGCGCTCTGAACACGTACACTCTCTCAGCGTGCACTCTGAACACGTACAATCTCTCAGCGTGCGCTCTGAACACGTACACTCTCTCAGCGTGCGCTCTGAACATTTACACTCTCTCACTGTGTACTCTTAACACGTACACTCTCTCAGTGTGTACTCTGAACATGTACACTCTCTCTCAGTGTACGCTCTGAACACGTACACTCTCTCAGTGTGCGCTCTGAACACGTACACTCTCTCAGTGTGCGCTCTGAACACGTACACTCCCTCAGTGTGCGCTCTGAACACGTACACTCTCTCAGTGTGTACTCTGAACACGTACACTCTCTCAGTGTGCGCTCTAAACACGTACACTCTCTCAGTGTACACTCTGAACAAATACACTCTCTCAGTGTGCACTCTGAACACGTACACTCTCCCTCAGTGTGCGCTCTGAACATGTACACTCTCTCAGTGTGCGCTCTGAACATGTACACTCTCTCAGTGTGCGCTCTGAACATGTACACTCTCTCAGTGTGCACTCTGAACACGTACACTCTCCCTCAGTGTGCGCTCTGAACACGTACACTCTCCCTCAGTGTGCGCTCTGAACACGTATACTCTCTCAGTGTGCGCTCTGAACACGTACACTCTCTCAGTGTGCACTCTGAACACGTACACTCTCTCAGTGTGCGCTCTGAACATGTACACTCTCTCAGTGTGCACTCTGAACATGTACACTCTCTCAGTGTGCGCTCTGAACATGTACACTCTCTCAGTGTGCACTCTGAACACGTACACTCTCCCTCAGTGTGCGCTCTGAACACGTACACTCTCCCTCAGTGTGCGCTCTGAACATGTATACTCTCTCAGTGTGCGCTCTGAACACGTACACTCTCTCAGTGTGCACTCTGAACACGTACACTCTCTCAGTGTGCGCTCTGAACATGTACACTCTCTCAGTGTGCGCTCTGAACATGTACACTCTCTCAGTGTGTACTCTGAACAAATACACTCTCTCAGTGTGCACTGTGAACACGTACACTCTCCCTCAGTGTGCGGTCTGAACATGTACACTTTCTCAGTGTGTACTCTGAACATGTACACTCTCTCAGTGTGTACTCTGAACAAATACACTCTCTCAGTGTACACTCTGAACACGTACACTCTCCCTCAGTGTGCGGTCTGAACATGTACATTCTCTCAGTGTGTACTCTGAACATGTACACTCTCTCAGTGTGCGCTCTGAACATGTACACTCTCTCAGTGTGCGCTCTGAACACGTACACTCTCTCAGTGTGCGCTCTGAACACGTACACTCTCTCAGTGTGTACTCTGAACAAATACACTCTCTCAGTGTGTACTCTGAACACGTACACTCTCCCTCAGTGTGCGCTCTGAACATGTACACTCTCTCACTGTGTACTCTGAACATGTACACTCTCTCAGTGTGCGCTCTGAACATGTACACTCTCTCACTGTGCGCTCTGAACACGTACACTCTCTCAGTGTGCGCTCTGAACACGTACACTCTCTCACTGTGTACTCTGAACAAATACACTCTCTCAGTGTGTACTCTGAACACGTACACTCTCCCTCAGTGTGCGCTCTGAACATGTACACTCTCTCAGTGTGCGCTCTGAACATGTACACTCTCTCATTGTGCGCTCTGAACACGTACACTCTCTCACTGTGTACTCTGAACATGTACACTCTCTCAGTGTGCGCTCTGAACATGTACACTCTCTCTCAGTGTACGCTCTGAACACGTACACTCTCTCAGTGTGTGCTCTGAACATGTACACTCTCTCAGTGTGCGCTCTGGACACGTACACTCAGTGTGCGCTCTGAACACGTACACTCTCTCTCAGTGTGTACTCTGAACATGTACACTCTCTCAGCGTGTACTCTGAACACGTACACTCTCTCAGTGTGCGCTCTGAACATGTACACTCCCTCAGTGTGCACTCTGAACATGTACACTCTCTCACTGTGTACTCTGAACATGTACACTCTCTCACTTTGTACTCTGAACATGTACACTCTCTCAGTGTGTACTCTGAACATGTACACTCTCTCAGTGTGCACTCTGAACACGTACACTCTCTCACTGTGCGCTCTGAACACGTACACTCTCTCAGTGTGCGCTCTGAACACGTACACTCTCTCAGTGTGCGCTCTGAACACGTACACTCTCTCAGCGTGCACTCTGAACATGTACACTCTCTCAGTGTGCACTCTGAACATGTACACTCTCTCTCAGTGTGTACTCTGAACACGTACACTCTCTCAGCGTGCACTCTGAACATGTACACTCTCTCAGTGTGCACTCTGAACATGTACACTCTCTCTCAGTGTGTACTCTGAACACGTACACTCTCTCAGTGTGCACTCTGAACATGTACACTCTGATTAGACTGGGATATTTTGACCCTCAGTGTCAGGGCCACATTGCTAGAGGAACGTTCACTTCCTCCTCTTCTGTTTTTTTCACTCTTACTGAAGGCTGATGCAACACACACACACACACACACACACACACACACTTCAGCACCATGCTCTGCTCTGAGGACTTCAGGGATGTACAAACGGCTCATCAGCCACGCTCAAGTGTGCACTTGGAGGGAATTTATCACCCTAACATGCGGAGGAGTTCCAGCTGAATGGAGAGCGCTTGTCTGTGGGTTCTCCAGGTGTGTAAACAGCTGTTTGAGATCTCAATAATGTTGTGATGAAGAGCTGCTGTCTCGCTCAGGGACACGCTACTGATTCTTCTTCTTCTTCTGTGGTGGTCTGGAACCTCATGTTCTACGACTTGCTCTCAGATCCGTGATTTAAGAATTCCGTCAGCTTGTCATTTTCTTTGGAAGTCCAAGAGTTTGGGTTCTACAGCGAAGTGCAGCGAAGTTACGTTTTAAGTAGTGAGTAATTCTAACACTATATGTGTACTAGGGTTTTTAAACCTGGAATTATAAGTGCTAAAGTTATAAATGCTGCAGTTTTAGTTTTTTAGTTCTAAAGTTCCACAGTTTAATATTTTCTTTGGGGAGAGTTTGCGTTCTGAATGTTCTACAGTTTGATGCTTCACCTCACAACTATTTATTTATTTATTTATTTATTTATAATGCTCTAAGCTTCTTAGTCCTGGAATTCCAGATGTTAAAGTTTTCAAAGCTACAAGTTGATTTTCTTTTAGTTTCTAAATACGACTGTGTTAAAGTTCTACAGTTTGTTTTTTTGCGCTAGAATTATTCTAGAAGTTTTAAAGCAGGACGTTTACATTTAGGCTAATTTGAAAACATGCAAACAGCCAAAGAGTCGGAGATCTAACGCAGAACCTCAGAGAATTCATCGTGCAAGAGTTCTAAGAGCTAGGGCTCTAGCATTATAAATGAAAAAGTTTTGAAATATAGTTTGAATGTTGTGCTAGTTCTAAGTGTCTAAAACTAATTTTAGCTAGTTTTTAAATTCTCTAAGTGCTATTCCTGTTATTCCTGTAGTTTGAAGTGCTAAAATTCTAAATGCTACAGTTTTATTTTTTTGTGCTAAAATTTTAATTATTACACTGTTAAAGTTCTAAAGTTTTAAATGCAGAACATTTACATTTACTCCTTAAGCAGTGGTTCTTCTCCAAACCGACTTTGAAATCTCAGCTCAGAGATACAACGCAGAACCTCATGAATTTGAAAAGCTGAATTTGTAGAATTCTTAGTCTGAGATTTCTTAGAGCTAGGGTTCTATGTCAAGGTTCTAGATTACTAAATGAATTTTAACTGTAGTACTAGATCTAAATTTAAAAATATATATTTTTAGCTAGTTTTAAAGTGCTACATTTTTGAACGCTCTAAATGCTCTAAGGTTCTTAGTCCTGTGAATCTAAGTGTTAAGGTTCTATTCACTACAGTTCTGTAATTATTACAGTGCTAAAGTTCTAAAGTTTTTAAATGCAGAACATTTACATTTAGCCATTTATCAGTGGTTCTTCTCCAAAACAAATTTTAAAATCTCGGCTCAGAGATATGACGCAGAACCTGAAGAGAGCTGGATTTGTGGAACTAGAGCCGATAAATTCTCTGCCTGTTTATTTTCTTCTTGTGTGTGTGTGTGTGTGTGTGTGTGTACGTGTGCGTGTGTGTGTATGTGTGTGTGTGTGAAGCTGAGTTCCGCAGTGATGTGTGTGAGCTCCATGCCGTTCCTCAATAATGTAACAGAACAGTCACACACACACACACACAAACACACACACACACTTCAGTTTAGAAATATCAGGAGATCTTTATTATCAGTGTGTGTGAGGGGTTGAATGTGAACAATAAAAGCTCACACACACTACAGAATAATAATAAAAAATTATAATTATAGTACACTAAATAAATAAATCAGTTAATAACTAAAAATAAATGTATGTAAAAACCAAAACTGTCAGAATAAACCTGTTAATGAACATAACAATATATCAGAATAAATCAGACTAATATCTGTGTATTACAATAACACTATCTCAGAATAACTATTTCAGATTAAATCTGTCCATAAAATTAAAAATATATATTTTAGAATATTTTAGAATAAATACAGCACGTACATATTATTAATAACGACATCTCAGAATATTTCAGAAAAAGTTTATATGTAGAAATATTTTACAATAAATCAGTAAATTAAAATGGCAATATTTTTACAATATTTGAGAAAAAATGTATATTAAAAAATAAAAAAAATATATTAAAAATTAGAATACATTTGTACAGAAACACATCTCAGAATAAATAGAATTGCCATTACATTTTATTAAATACCTTTATATATATATATATATATATATATATATATATATACACTCAACCAGTAGGCACTAATATAGCAGTGTGTGTGTGTGTGTACGTGTGTGTGTGTGTAAATATTTACACAGTGTACGGAGCAGGCTGTATCTCAGCAGCACTGTGAAGTGTTTATGACGCTTTATAAATCCTGAGTGTTAATGAGACAGACTCCTGAACACCTTCACACACACCATTTGGAAAAATGCCACACAAATCATCTGTGTGTGTGTGTGTGTGTGTGTGTGTGTGTGTGTGTGTGTGGGTTACACAGAGCGAGCAGTGTTCAGTGAAGTGTTTACGGCTCACACACTGTCGTAAATCAGCTCGTTATCCTGCTAACCGAGTTATCTGGTGAAGTGGAGCAGGATGATGGAGACGCTGTTCTGGTTTGATCTTCAGCTGTGATACTGGATATTTCATAGCAATACGATTTAATATATATATATATATATACACACACAGTAGTGATTTTCCAACGTTTACAATGTTTATTTATTAATGAAGGACACAGCATACCTTTTATCCATTTATAGTTATATTTAATGTCTGCAAATGAGTTACTTCCTGTTGTCGCTTACGTTATAGCAGCTATAAACACTCGTTCCCTCACCACAATGAAGCGTAAACTCCTCTGTCCTGAAGATGTCGGAAACCTTAAAGTTACAGCTTTACCTCTGACTGTTACAAAGCGCTGACACTGGAGACTCCTTCCATCAATGTTACATTTACAGAAAACTTCATATTAAAGTTTTTTAACCTGTTTATTATCAGTGGAGCGTCTGCTGTACACGTCCCTGTGAATGAGCTGTTGCTATAGAAACAATAACGTATTAGAGCGAGGGCTTTAATATAAATAACCCTGTGATTTGCAGCTGCACTACTGTCAGAGCTGCTGTTATAGAGAATTAATCAACACTTTCTGACCAATCAGAATGCAGAATTCAGCAGCAAGGGATAAATATCCTCACTCACCCTGAATAAACTTTAAATCTGAAAGTGTTTAAGTTTAGAACAGCAGCACCCAGGACTCTGTAATATCACCACTCAGTGTGTGTGTGTGTGTGTGTGTGTGTGTGTGTGTGTGTGTGCAGACAGGAAGTGAAGGATATGTGAGAAATGTGCATTAAAATGTAAACATTACATACCGATCTCTCTCTCTGTCTGTGTGTGTGCCTCTCTCTCTCTGTCTCTCTCTCTGTCTCTCTCTTTCTGACTGTCTGTCTGTCTGTCTCTCTCTCTCTCTTTCTTTCTCTCCCTCTCTCTCTCTTTCTTTCTCTCCCTCTCTCTTTCTTTCTCTCTCTCTCTCTCTCTCTGTCTCTCTCTCTC